>NC_037688.1:25051795-25083077 GCF_003255815.1 Theropithecus gelada
CATTGCTTAAATTCTTTTTTTTTTTTTTTTTTTGAGACAGGATCTCACTCTGTCACCCAGGCTGGATCATGGATTGCACAATGGCATGATCATGGCTCACTGCAGCCTTGATCTCCAGGGCTCAAGTGATCCTCCCACCTCAGCTTCCTGAGTAGCTGGGACTAGCACACCCAGCTCTTTATTTTTATTTATTTATTTTTTTGAGATGCGTTTTCACTCTTGTTGCCCAGGCTGGAGTGCAATGGCGTGATCTCGGCTCACGGCAACCTCCGCCTCCTGGGTTCAAGTGATTCTCCTGCTTTGGCCTCCCAAGTAGCTGGGATTACAGGCATGTGCCACCATGCCCAGCTAATGTACTTTTAGTAGAGATGGGTTTTCTCCATGTTGATCAGGCTGGTTTTGAACTCCTGACCTCAGGTGACTCGCCTGCCTTGGCCTCCCAAAGTGCTGGGATTATAGGCATAAGCCACCATGCTTGGCACCCAGCTGATTTTTTAAGATTTTTTGTAGAGATGAGGTTTCACTGTGTTGCCCAGGCTGGTCTCAAACTCCTGGCAATCTTCCCTCCTTGGCCTCCCAAAATGCTGGGATTACAGGTATGAGCCACCATGCCCACCCATATCCTTTCAAGGCCATGCTGCTTCCCTTTATAGTCTAGTGAGGAACAGGAGGTGGTGAGCAAACCATGGGCTCTGTTGAGACCCATGCCCTCAAGTAGAGCCCCAGGTGAAGGTGGCAGCCTGATCTGGGAGAGGAACCTAAATTCGTCAAAATGGAGTTATTGTGGACAAAAATACAGTATATAAGCATGTTTATGTACGTATAGAGACCTAATTCACTCATAATGTTAGTATCACTGATGGTTGGCACCCTCAAGTGTCTTTAAAATTTATTATAGAAAATTTCAAAATATACAATCTTAGAACTATAAAATAAACTCCCATCTATCCGTTACCCAGCTTCAACAATTACCTACTCATAGCCAATCTTATTTCACCTAAGCCTCACCTATGCTCCTCCCTTAACTATTCCTTTGATGCAAGTCTCAAATATCGTATCACTTTATCAATAAATACTTCAGTACGTATCTCTAAAAGATAAGGATTCTTTTTTTTTTTCTTTTGAGACGGTCTCTCTCTGTCACCCAGGCTGGAGTGCAGTGGTGCAATCAAAGCTCACTGCAGCCTTGAATGCCCCGGCTTAAGCAGTCCTTTTGCCTCGGCCTCCTGAGGAGCTGGGACTACAGGCACACACCATCATGCTCAGCTATGTTGTTTTTTTTGTTTTTTTTTTTTTTCTGGTAGCGATGAGGTCTTGTTATGTTGCCCAGGCTAGTCTTAAACTCCTGAGCTCAAGTATCTTTACTTCTCAGACTCCTAAAGTGATGAGATGAAAGACGTGAACTACCATACCTAGCCAGATAAGGATTTTTTTTTTTTTTTTTTTGAGTTAGGATCTCTCTTTGACACCAGGCAAGAGTGCAGTGGCTAGATCATGACTCACTGCATCCTCAACCTCTTGGGCTCAAGCCACTCCACTCGGCCTCAGATAAGGATTCTTGATGTGTGCCTATAGTCAACTGAGCCCAGGAGGCTGAGGCTGCAGTGAGCTATGATCACGCCACTACACTCCATCCTGGGCAACAGAACAAGACTCTGTCTCTTGGGGGACAAAAAAAGGAAAGGATTATTTTAAAAATATATAACTACAATGCTTTTACCATATCTAAAATCTGTCATCAAATATCATTGTTCGAATTTATATATATATATAAATTCACACAAATATATATATATATATTTATATATATATATTCACAGTAGGCTTGTTCAATGTCCCTTTTAACCTATAGCAGTGATTCTCAAGGGGGATGGTGGTGGAGTGATTTTGCTCCCCCAGGGGACATTTGGCAACGCCCAGAGACATTTTTGGTTGTCACAACTGGGGAGGATGGCCTTGGATTGAGGGGTAGAGGCGAGGGATGCTGCTAAACATCCTACAATGCACAGGATAACCCCCCACAGCAAAGGAGTAGCTGTCCCAAAATGTCAAGTATCAAGTTTGATGAACCTGATCCATAGGTTCCCCCAAACCCCCTCCTTTTTTTCTTCACAATGTATTTAGTGAAGAAACCTGCTTATTTGTCCTACAGTCTTTCTCTGTCTGGATTTTGTTGATTGCATCCCCAAAGTGTCATTTAATATGTTTCTCTGTCCTTTAAATTTCCTTTAAACCAGTAAATCCACAGGCAGAGGCTCACACCTATAATCTCAGCACTTTGGGAGGCCAAGGTGTGCTGATCACCTGAGGTCAGGAGTTCGAGACCAGCCTGGCCAACATGGTGAAAACCTGTTTCTATTAAAAATAAAAATAAATAAAAATAAATAAAAATAATAAAATAATAAAATAATTAGCCAGGCATGGTGGCAGGCACCTGTAATCCCAGCTACTCTGGAGGCTGAGGCGGGAGAATAGCTTGAACCTTGGAGGTGGAGACTGTAGTGAGCTGAGATCGTGCCACTACACTCTAGCTTAGGTGACAGAGCAAGACTCCATCTCAAACAAACAAAAAAACTTCGCCTCATCAATTATTTGGTTACTTTGAGGTACAGTTCACCCAGTAAATGCTTGATTCTTTCATTTGTCAGTTTTCAGACCAAAGAGTTCATTCCCTAGCAGCCTCTAAAGGTGAATACCAAAAGTTTTTTTGTTTTACACTTTTTGTTGTTGTTATTACATTTTAATATGCCAGATCTTTCAAGAGATACCATTTTACTTTTAATCATACCATCAATACATTTCACACATGTATTCAAGCAAGAAGCTTACTGGGCTGCTCAGGACTTTATCAATGAACAGATACAGGCTGTGCTTTACTTTGGAGAGCTGGGGTGGTTGGTGGCCACAGGGATTCTTTCCAGGTTTCTTCCTGCAGAACCTCAGGCTTCCTGTAATTCAGCCCCACCCCTGCAGTTCTGGGATTCTTTTTTTTTTTTTTTTGAGACGGAGTCTCGCTCTGTCGCCCAGGCTGGAGTGCAGTGGCTGGATCTCAGCTCACTGCAAGCTCTGCCTCCCGGGTTCACGCCATTCTCCGGCCTCAGCCTCCCGAGTAGCTGGGACTACAGGCGCCCGCCACCTCGCCCGGCTAGTTTTTTGTATTTCTTAATAGAGACGGGGTTTCACCGTGTTAGCCAGGATGGTCTCGATCTCCTGACCTCGTGATCCGCCCGTCTCGGCCTCCCAAAGTGCTGGGATTACAGGCTTGAGCCACCGCGCCCGGCCAGTTCTGGGATTCTTAACTCAAGTCCCCTATACCTCGTCATCCCCTTTGCGGCAAAGCTCTGGCCTCCTGTTAGGTTTGCATGAGCTCACACTCCTGGGCTTTGTCCTACCAAAGGGCTGTGGTGGGTACTCAGGCAGGACGCCTAGCAGAAAAACCTTTGGCCTGCAGCCTCCAGGTGTTTCTTTCCCTCCCTGGTCGCTGGCATTTCTCCCTCGCTGGTTGGCTGGGATGGGGCTTGGCAGGAGGCTGTTTCAGAGACCGGTGCTACAGTAGGGTGAGGGGACTGGAGATGGGGCTTCCTTCATGCCTGGCTCCTGCTTTCACTATCTTCTTCTTATTTTTTATTTTCATTTATTTATTTATTTATTTATTTATTAATTTTTTTTTTTAGATGGAGTCTTGCTCTGTTGCCCAGGCTGGAGTGCAGTGGCGCAATCTCGGCTCACTGCAACCTCTACCTCCTGGGTTCACGCCATTCTCCTGCCTCAGCCTCCCAAGTAGCTGGGACTACAGGCGCTTGCCACCGTGCTTGGCTAATTTTTTATATTTTTAGTAGAGATGGGGTTTCGCTGTGTTAGCCATGATGGTCTCGATCTCCTGACCTTGTGATCCACTCGCCTCGGACTCCCAAAGTGCTGGGATTACAGGCGTGAGCCACCACACCTGGCCATTTATTTATTTTTTAGATAGAGTCTCACTCTTTTACCCAGGCTGGAGTGCAGTGGCGAGATTGTAGCTCACTGCAACCTCTGCCTCCTGGGTTCAAGCGATTCTCTTGCCTCAGCCTCCCGAGTATCTGGGATTACAGGCATGCGCCACTACGCCCGGCTAATTTTTGTATTTTTACTAGAGATGGGTTTTCATCATGTTGGCCAGGCTGGTCACTAACTCCTGAGCTCAGGTGATCCACCACTTTGGCCTTCCGAAGTGTTGGGATTACAGGCGTGAGCCATGGCGCTCGGCCAACTTTCCTTATTTTCATTTGTTCGATGAAAATAATGTTTGATTTCTTGAGCAACTACTGTGTGCCCGGCCTGTGCTAGGTGTTGCGGACACAGTGGAGAGTAAAACAGGCTGTGGTACTTCCCCTCAGCAAGACATTCATCAGATAATTGCACAAATGGACGGCAGATGGAAACTGTGGCATGAATTTATGAGAATGTGCTTATACTTGAGGTTTCCACTGTATTGGTAATGAGTTCATGTGTACTCTCTGTCCTCAGGAAACCTTGAGGTGTGCCCAAGCCCACGAATCATTCCCCCCTCCCCAACCTGTGCAGAGAAGGAGCTCCCCTGGAAGAGTGGGCAGGGGGACCTGGCAGTGTACGTGTCCTCGGAAACCACCAAGATTGTGCCTGTGGACATGCAGACCGGTTGGAACCAGAGCATCTCATCCCTGGAGAGCCTAGCATCCCCTCCCTGTAACCAGGCCCCAATTCTGACCTGCCTGCCTCCCCATCCACGGGGCGCTGAGGAGCCCCAGGCCCCTCTCCACCTGCCTTCTGATCCACGCCCTAGCTTTGCCTTCCCCCCGAGCCTGGCCAAGGCTGGCCGCTCCCGCAGTGAGAGCAGCGCCGACCTCCCCCAGCAGCAAGAGCTGCAGCCCCTCATGGGCCACAAGGACCACACCCATCTCAGCCCAGGCACCACTACCTCCCACTGGTGCATCCAGTTCAACAGAGGCAGCCGGCTGTAGCCCAGGGTCTCAGGGAGGAGCAGAAGGTGGAATCCCTGCAGGAAATGCTCCCTGGGCAACGGGTAGAGCCCTTGCAACTTGACATGGGGCCAGAGGGGCCTGGGTTGAAGTAGTAATTGGGCTTCCTTGGGGCTGGTCAGAGGGGTCACCTGAGCTGGTCTTCACAGGGGCCTTTCTCACCACCTCCCTGCTCCTAACCCCTGCCACTTTCTGTTTCAGTAAGGCCTCTACTGTGGCTCAGGACCCAGTCCAGGCCTTCTACGGGCTAGGCCCAGAGACTTGGGTTGCTGCTCTCCCTTCCCTAGTGGGTTTTTCCAGGGACTCTATAGGCAGCTGCTCCTGCTCCCAAAGCAAGGGCATCATTCCTATTCTTCAGTGGATGCCAGCCTTCCCTGCCCCCACTCCCTCCCCAGCACTGGGTCAGTGGTGTCCTGGCAGTGAGGCTCCGTGAGAGGAACCGGGGTGGGAGGTGGGGCAGGCCTCACCCTCGGGCTTTGCTGCCCTGTTGGGTCAGCTACCCATAGTCCATTTTTTAAGGGCGGTGGGAACTTCTGTCTCCACATCCTGCTTTAGTCCCTTCCCTTTGCTGCCAGGTATTGGGGTAATAGTTTCTCCTTTTCCAAGACCAAGGCCAGGAGGCTGGGTCAGGCTTCAGTTCAGGCCTGTTGCTTAACTGGGGTCACCCTGGGATCTGCTGCTCTGGTCTAAGTCTGGACCTTTCTGATCCTTGGGTCTGGGTTTTTTGAGGAGGGGACATAGTGGCCTCTGGGCTGCAATGTCACTACCTGAACATTCCCCAAACAGAGAAGGAACCCAGCATCTCAGGACCACTGCTCCACTGCTCTGGGGGCTGGGATGCCTGGCTAAGCAGGGGCTGACAGCAGGTGACTTTCCAAGGGTCAGCACCTGCCTTGTGTTTTGTACCTTGAACCTAAGATACATTAAACATCTCTCAGATGGATGGGTGTCTTGTGTCCATGTGTCAGAGCGTTCTTAGGGTGGGGGGCAACAACAGGGGCATCTGGTGAAGGAGGTGAGAACCCAACTGCCTGCCCCAGGGATTGAGAATGGAGGGGAATCCTAAGCAGAACTGTTCATCCTTCTGGTCCCATCATGTGTTCCCCAATACTTTCCCAATATTGTCCCCTTAGCAGGGGTCCTGCCATGGTGGTCGAGGGGATCACTGTTTTGGCATGGAGTTACAGAACTAGAAGTCTACAAAATGAGAAAGGCTAGCAGGGAAAGACCCCAGAGGTCAGGTGCTAAGCTGCCCTGATGCAGCACCCCACATACCTAGGACCAGATGAGCATTTCTTGAAAACCTGGATGCAGGTACAGGACACGTGAACATAGGTGGCCTTTTGCACATAACAGATGGGAAGGCAATCTCAAGGGCTCACGGGATTTGGTTACCCCGAGTGTTTATTTTTTATTTTTGGAAACAGGATTTTGTTCCATCACCCAGTCTGGAGTGCAGTGTCACAATCAGCTCACTGCAGCCTGGAACCCCTGGGCTCTAGGAATATTCTCGGCGCAGTCTCCCAAGTAGCTAGGACTACAGGTGTGTACCACCATGCCTGCTAAATTTTTAATTTTTGTTTTTATTATATTTATTAATTTTTAGAAACAGGATCTTACTCTGTCACCCAGGCTAGAGTGCAGTGGCGTGATCTCGGCTCACTGCAACCTCCACCTCCTGGGTTCAAGCAATTCCGTCTCAGTCTCCTAAGTAGCTGGGACTATAGGCACATGCCACCGTGCCTGGCTAATTTTTTGTATTTTTAGTAGAAATGGGGTTTCACCATGTTGGCCAGGCTGGTCTCGAACTCCTGACCTCAAGCGATCTGCCTGCCTCAGCCTCCCGAAGTGCTGGGATTACAGGTGTGAGCCACTGCACCTGGCATATATATACACATATGTACACAAACACACACACACACACATATATATATATATATATATATTTTTGGAGGTAGGGTCTCACAATGTTGCCCAGGCTGTTCTTGAACTCCTGACCTCAAATAATCCTCCTGCTTTGGCCTCCTCTAGAGTTGGAATTACAGGTGTGAGCCACCTCACCTGGCCATCTCTGAGTGTTTATGATGCAAAGCAGATAGTGTGGGGTCCAGAAACATGAATAGAAATCCCTAGATAGCCGGGTGCGATGGCTCACACCTGTAATGCCAGCACTTTGCGAAGCTGAGGTGAGCAGATCACCTGAGGTCGAGAGTTCGAGACAGCCTGACCAACATGGAGAAACCCCGTCTCTCCTAAAAATACAAAATTAACTGGGTGTGGTGGTGCACACCTGTAATCCCAGCTACTCAGGAAGGCTGAGGCAGGAGAATTGCTTGAACCCAGGAGAACAGCTTGAACCCCGGAGGCAGAGGGTGCGGTGAGCTGAGATCACACCATTGCACTCCAGCCTGGGAAAGAAGAGTGAACCTCCGTCTCAAGCAAAAACAAAAACAAAAACAAACAAAAGAAAACAAATCCCTAGATTAAAGCAGTCCCAAATCCAACTCCACTGGTGTCTAAATGACTTAAAAGAAAAAAAAAAAATTTGGCCCAGCACGGTGGCTCACACCTGTAATCCCAGCACTGTGGAAGGCTGAGGCAGGTGGATGACCTAAGGTCGAGTTTGAGACCAGCCTGGCCAACATGGTGAAACCCCGTCTCTACTAAAAATAACAAAAATTAGCCAGGCATGGTGGCGTTCACCCGTAATCCCAGCTACTTGGGAGGCTGAAGCAGGAGAATGGCTGGAACCCAGGAGGCGGAGTTGCAATGAGCTGAGATCATGCCACCGTACTCCAGCCTGGAGGACATAGAGAGACTCCATCTTAAAAAAAAAAAAAAAATCTTTGGGAGCCGGGCACAGTGGCTCATACCTATAATCCCAGCACTTTGGAAAGCCAAGGCAGGTGGTTTGCTTGAGGCCAGGAGTTCAAGACTAGCCTGGGCAACATAGCAAGACCCTGTCTCTACCAAAAATCCAAAAAATTAGCTGGGTATGATGACTTTAGTCCCAGCTACTTGGGAGGCTGAGGAACCAGAATTGCTTCAGCCCCGGAGGCGGAGGTTTCAGTGAGCCGAGATTGCACCACTGCACTCTAGCCTGGGCAACAGAGCAAGACTCCATCTCAAAAAACAAAAACAAAAACCATATATATCTATACATTTGAGATATACGTCACATACCATAAAAATTCACCCATTTAAAGTGTACAGTTCAGTGTTTTGAATATACCCATAGGGTTGTGCAGCCCTTACCACAATCTAAGTTTAGAACATTTTCATCATCCCCCAAAAAAACCCTGTACTCATTAGCAGTCAGTCCTCATCCCTGGCCCTCCTCAGCCCTAGGTAATAACTAACTTACTTTCTGGCTCTCTGGATCTGAAGGACTTCTGAGACACTTGGAAGGTTATACTTTAAGCCAACTTACCTTTACTTTTTCTGCATTATGCGCAGGGAAGGTGTGATGAGAAGGAAGAGTGACTTGGGCTTTGCCTTCAGGTTGTGCACAGTCCACAGTGATAAGGCCTTGTAGTTAACTAGTAGTCAACAGTTTATTTTTTTAATATTTATTTATTTATTTATTTATTTATTTTGAGACAGTCTCATTCTGTCACTCAGGTCACTCAGGCTGGAGTGCAATGGCATGATCTCGACTTACCACATCCTCTGCCTCCCGGGTTCAAGCAATTCTCCTGCTTCAGCCTCCCAAGTAGTTGGGATTACAAGTGCCCGCCACCATGCCCGGCTAATTTTTTGTATTTTTAGTAGAGACAGGGTTTTGCCATTGTTGGCCAGGCTGGTCTCAAACTTCTGACCTCAGGTGATCCACCTGCCTCCGCCTCCCAAAGTGCTGGGATTACAGGTGTGAGCCACCGCACCCAGCTGTAGTCAACACTTTCAAGTCAATAGCCCCAGCTGCCACTCACCGGTGTCATTCTGGGTGTGTTACATGCTCTCTCTGAGCCTCAGTGTCCTCATCTCTCAAATGAGATAATCATACTCACTTCATAAGGCTGCTGTCAGGATTAAATGATAAAATTTAATGGGAAGAATCTACCCATAGCCTGGCTCAAGGTAAGGGATCATAAATGTCATTATTTGTCAGGCTGGGTGTGGTGGCTCATGCTTATAATCTCAGCACTTTGGGAGGCCGAAGCGGGTGGATCCCTTGAGGTCAGGAGTTTAAGATTAGCCTGGCCAACATGCCGAAACTCCATCTCTACTGAAAATACAAAAATTAGCTGGGCATGGTGGTATATGCCTGTAATCCTAGCTACTGCGGAGGCTGAGGCAGGAGAATCACTTGAGCCTGGGAGGCAGAGGTTGCAGTCATGGGGCAGATGAGCACGGTGGGTTTGATGGGGAGGTAGGCAGGTGTCTTGGATGCAGGAGAGCAAATGCATCAAGCGCTCATCCATGGGTCCTTGCCATGTGACTGGGCAGGGTGGCTTGAGCTGAAAGAACTTGGCTGGGGAAGGCTTCGTGAAGGAGGTGCTGCACCCAGGCCTCAATGGAGGAAGGATTTTGATTAGGGGAGATGGGCATGGGCCTTCAAGAAGAGGAGCCAGTGTGAGACTAGACTAGTAATCAGATTTTTTTTTTTTTTTTTTTTTTTTTTTTGAGACGAAGTCTCGCTGTGCTCCCAGGCTGGAGTGCAGTGGCGTGATCTCGGCTCACTGCAAGCTCCGCCTCCCGGGTTCACGCCATTCTCCCGCCTCAGCCTCCCAAGTAGCTGAGACTACAGGCGCCCGCCACCACGCCCGGCTAGTTTTTTTTTTTTTTTTGTATTTTTAGTAGAGACGGGGTTTCACCATGTTAGCCAGGATAGTCTCGATCTCCTGACCTCGTGATCCACCCGCCTCGGCCTCCCAAAGTGCTGGGATTACAGGCTTGAGCCACCGCGCCCGGCCCAGATTTGTTTTCCAGGCCAGTCTGGGAGGTAGATGGGAAGGCTGTGATGCTTCTAAGTGGCCTTGACTGTCATACCAAGGAGTCTGGAGTTTATTTAGGTCAAAGGCAAGTGAGGTCTGGAAGTTCTGGGGTATTTGTTGCCCTCAGTATTTGGGGTAGTACTGAAGAGGGGTGTGCAAGGCGAATGACTATGGGTCTGTTGTCACTAGGCCCAGTGAGGCCCAGAGCCCTCCCCTCCCTTTTTATTTATTTATTTATGAGACAGAGTATCGCTCTGTCACCCAGGCTGGAGTGCAGTAGTGTGATCTTGGCTCACTGCAACCCCTGCCTCCCAGGTTCATGTGATTTTCTTGCCTCAGCCTCTCAAGTAGCTGGGATTACAGAAGCCCGCCACCACATCTGGCTAATTTTTGTATTTTTAGTAGAGACAGGGTTTTGCCATGTTGGCCAAACCAGTCTGGAACTCCCGACCTTAGGTGATCTCCCTGACTTGGCCTCCCAAAGTGCTGGGATTTTGTGGCATGAGCCACAGTGCCCGGCCCATTTTATTTTTTGATTGAGTCACATCGGCAAGAAATGGGAGGCTGAGGGAGAGTTGGGGAAGGGTCAGGGGAGGGAGGCCCATTCCCATTTTATGATCTCAGTGGAAAAGGCTGCTGTGAGTTGATTCTGCTGCCAGGAGAGCCACAGAGATGGGCCCCATGAGTCACTGCTCAGTCCTGCAAGCTCAGCCCACAAAGCCTGCTGTGGTCAGCCACCCCTGGCTGGCTTCAGGCCCAGCTCCCCAATATTCCCCACTAGGCCTCAGTGTGTCCTCATTTCTATCTGTACCTTTGCCATCTGGGGCCATGCAACCTGTACTCTGTCTCCTTTCGGGCTGAGTCTCTGAATCTGTCTCCATTTGTGACTCTGGTTTCCATCTGATACATAGATGTGGAGCCTCAGGAGGGCAGGGGTAGTGTGATGAGTGTCAAGCGCCCCAAAGCATTTATTCTGTGCCAGGCCCTGTGCCGGATGCTGGAAGGACGGAAGTGGATAACATACACTCTCTGTTTCCGTGAAGCTTACAATGCACATTCTCTGTGGAGTGGAGAAACCAGGGCCTAGCCCTGCCTCTATCTCAGTGTGGCTGTACCTCCCCTGAATCTGCCTGCTGTGCCCAGGGTGCCAGGGTCAGCTATAGCCTGTGGCTTGAGGCTTTTCTTTGCCTCTGGCATTCACAGGGGTATGTGTGCCTGCCAGCAGGTTCCCCCCAGCTCTTAGGGCTCCTGGGGGCCTTGGCTGGTGGGTGCCAGTGGGCAGCAGAAGGGGAGGGAGGGAGCAGAAGGCAGTGACTCAGTGGGGGTGGCCCTGGGACAGAACCGGGGAAGAAGCCAAGGTTGGAAGATGCTTTCTGAAGCCAGCAGGGTGGGAAGAGAGGTCTGGCTGGGAGTTAGGGATAGAGCAGGACAACTCCAAGGCTCCCCTCTGGCAGCCAGACCTGCTCATGAAGGCTCCTCGGTAGCTGCCTGAAAGTCTGGACTCTGGGGGCTGGGCTGGGCTGGGTGGGGAGACTGCTGTTGGTCCTACTGTGCCTGTTGTCATCCCCACGTTCGTGAAAGAGGCGCCTGACTTAGAGCCAGGGAAGCTGTAGCACCGGGTGCCCCCTCTTCCCAGGGACCATGGGCCTGGGCACACCTTGGGGCTCAAGGTCTTCTCCTGGTCACAGAGCTGACCTTCCCACAATCTTCCCACAAATTCTGGGGAGTGTCAGGCCAGGCCCACATGCCCCAAAGGGAACTTAAATCACACAGCTACCCAAGTGACTTTCATCAGTTCAGGATTCCCTGACTGGGGGTGAAATGAGGGGGCAGGGCACCAACACAGCCTGAGTGCTGGCAGCAGGTGGACGTATAACATAGGGAGTCTTCCCCAGTCCTCATGGCAACCCCAGGAGAAAAATGACTTTCCATTTTTACAGGTGAGGAGGGTGAGGCTCAAAGAGCAGAGTTCCTGGAGAGCCCCCAGCAGGTAAGTGGAGAAGCCAGGCCTGGGCTGGGTGCTCTGGCTCCAGGACCCCACCTCAGCACCAGCCTCCTGCATTGGACTTTGTGGAGAAGGGGGTAAGGGGGTGCCACGGATGGCAAAGGGGTGGTGGATCTGGGGGACTCTGGCAGGCCTGGGTCAGTTCCACCCATTGGTCTCACTCCCACCCCGATGGCAGCCCCATCCCGCGTGGGATCATGCGACCTGTCTCTGGGTGCCCGCGCCGAGGCAGCGTCCCGCTTCCCTACACAGAAGCCCTTCCCCTCCCGTCTGCCGTCTGCTCATTCAGCCGCGGAAGCCCCTGGGAGCCCCCACCCCTCCCCATCCCGCAGCGCTCTCTCCGCCACCGCCACCGCCCCCCGCACCCCCCCCGCACCCCCCCCCCCCGCCGCGCACTCACCCTTGCGCACCCACGCGGCCTTCCCGGGACAGCGCTTCCGGCGTCCTTGCCAGGCCCGGGAAGTGGGCACGGTGGTGCTGCCGGCCGTTGGTCGCTGCCCCGACCCACGCACTGCGACGCCGCGGGTGGGGCGCGCGGTCTGCGGGGCCCGGGGTTGCGGCGGGGCGGGGCTGGCGGGCCGTCCGGGCCGGTGGAGAGGACCGTGGCGAGCGGGGTTTGCTGAGGGGGCCGGAACCTCATCTTCCCCGCCGGCCGGGCTGTGTCCCGTCGAGACCTGCGCGGGCTGTGGCTCCGTCCTCCGGCCCCCAGGGGGCGGCGCGGCGCGGCGCCGCGCCCCGGCGGCCCTACCCTCCCTCCCTAGCGGCCAGGAGGCGGTGCCCGGTGACGCCGCGCGGGCACGCTGTACTCGCCGTCGAGGCCGCCGTCTGTTCGAAGGCTCTCCGGCTTCGCGGTTCCCCGCGAAGCGGCCCGGGGGCGTGAGTGTCGCCAGAGGGCGACGTGGGGCGCGCGCCAGGCCCCACAACGAGGCCAGGGCCCGGCGGGGCCGGCGGGAGAGCGAATACGAGGCAGCGTGGCGCCATGGCGGGGCCGCCCCCATGGGCATGGGCCTGCAGAGAGTGGCCGTGGGGACGCTGAGGGTGGGCGCGCACGGAACAGAGGCCCACGGGCGTCCGACAGGGGACCTGGACAGAGGGACGCCCCTAACATTATTCCCTCTCCCCAGGCCTGAATTGCAGTTCCTGTGCCCTGGCACTAAGACTGGCACCTTCTGCGGCCCATGCCTTTCGCCTGCATTGCCCACTGAATCCCACTCGACTGTCTTCAGCCTGGTTCACACTGAGGCCCAGCCCTCTCCCACTGGCCCGGAGCAGGCCCACCTTTAGGAGGGCATGATGGAAAGGCCCCTGGAGGATGGGGATGAGTCCCCAGACTCCCAGGGCCATGTCACGGACTGGAGATTTGCTGTGTGCAGTTTCAGGGATGCCTGGGAAGAGGAGGAACCTGCTTCCCAGATGCACGTTAAGGACCCGGGTCCTCCAAGACCACCAACCGGGGCCGCCCAGGATGAGGGGCTACAGGGCAGCCCCTTGTCCAGGAAGCTTCAGTTACTCCTGGCTGCAGATGAGTCGGGGGATCCCCAGAGGGGCAAAGTAGAAAGCTCCTCCGTCCTGTCAGAAGGGCCAGGTCCCTCTGGCATGGAGAGCCTCCTATGCCCCATGTTCTCCCACCTCAACTTGGCACAGGGTGAGGGTGACACCCCAGGGGTAGGGTTGGTAGTGGACCCAGGTCCAAGCAGGGTGATGCCATCTGTCTTGAGCCCTGGGGGATTGGACAGCAACCCTGTGGGCCTTGGAGACCCTTTATCAGAGAAATCATCAAAGCTGCTGGAGGCAGGTAAGGAAGGCTGGGCTAGGGAAGTCTGGGAAGGGAATAGGGATGCCTGGAGAAATGAGTGTCAAGACCTTGGAGGTCTCTGACCCTACTCAGGCTGAAGCCGGGATCCAAGGAGGGGTCTCTGGATAGGTGGCCCAAGGCAGACCCAAGTCATTTCCCTTCCCAAGCCCCCAGTGGATCCAGCCTCCCTAAGCCTGCTGACTGCCTCCTGGCCCAAGACCTCTGTTGGGAGCTGCTGGCCAGTGGTATGGCCACCTTGCCAGGTAGCCGGGAGGGCCTAGAGGCGGTGGAGGTGGAGTGGCCCAATGGGGCAGGAGTTCACTGCTTCCTCCCCATAGGGACTCGCGATGTCCAAGGCCGGGCAGTACTGCTTCTGTGTGCCCACAGCCCAGCCTGGCTTCAGCCTGAGTGCAGCAGCCAGGAACTCATCCGCCTCCTGCTGTACCTGCGAAGCATCCCCAGGTTTGAGGGTGGGGGTTGGGAGACTGAGCCTGAGCCAGCTGTGAGGACTGGGAGTCAGGTACTGAACTGAAGCTCACTCCTTTAGGCCCGAAGTACAGGCACTGGGACTGACAGTGCTAGTTGATGCCCGAATTTGTTCCCCAAGTTCTTCCCTCTTCTCTGGGCTCAGCCAACTACAAGTGAGTACGGGATTGTAGCTCCCCTCATTCCTTTTCTTTTCTCTTTTCTTTTCTTTCCTTTCCTTTCCTTTTCCTTTTCCTTTTCTGACGGAGTCTCACTCTGTTGCCCAGGCTGGAGTGCAGTGGTGCGATCTTGGCTCACTGCAAACTCTGTCTCACGGGTTCATGTGATTCTCCTGCCTCAGCCTCCGGAATAGCTGGGATTACAGGCACCTGCCACCATGCCCAGCTAATTTTTGTATTTTTAGTAGAGGGGGGTTTCACCATGTTGGCCAGGCTGATCTTGAACTCCTGAACTCAGGTGATCCTCCTGCCTTGCCTCCCAGATTGCTACAATTACAGGCATGAGCCATTGTGCCCTTTTCTGTAGAGTTGGGGATACGGCTGAGCTCAGGTTCCTTGCAGGAAGCAGCCCCAGGGGCCGTGTACCAGGTGCTGCTAGTGGGAAGCACGCTGCTGAAGGAAGTGCCTTCCGGGCTGCAGGTACTAAGCCCAGTTAGGCTAGGGGTAGAGGCGGGGTGCCTCCTCCCTAGGCCTGGGTCACAACACCTTCCTCTCCTGTAGCTGGAGCAGTTGCCCTCTCAAAGCCTGCTGACCCACATCCCAACGGCGGGGCTGCCCACTTCACTAGGAGGAGGCCTGCCTTACTGCCACCGGGCCTGGCTGGATTTCCGGAGGGTCAGTATACTGGGCGGGGTGTGGGGGCAGTTATATAGGCAACTTGGGATTGCGGAGGAGCCTCTTGGACTGGCTTGAACAGCACAAAGCTGGCTGCAGTGGCCTGGAACCCAGGAAGCCCGGGACCAACACTGCGTGCTGCTCCAGTCATGCCTGCCCCTGCTTACAGCGGCTGGAAGCCCTACTGCAGAACTGCCAGGCGGCTTGTGCCCTGCTCCAGGGGGCCATCGAAAGTGTGAAGGCTCTGCCCCAGCCCATGGAGTCTGGGGTGAGTGTCCCCTCTCAATCCCTCCATGAATGCTCCCTGTCTCCCTCCTTTTCTCCCACGGCCACCTCCACTGCTTACTGCCCTCAATCACAGGAGGTCAGTCAGCTGCTACAGCAGACAGAGGTCCTGATGCAGCAGGTGCTAGACTCGCCACGGCTGGCATGGCTACAATGCCAGGGGGGCCGGGAGCTGACATGGCTGAAGCAAGAGGTCCCAGAGGTGACCCTGAGTCCAGATTACAGGTGGGTGCAAGCCCGGCCCCCAGATTTTGCCCCAGCCCACCATATTCTATGCCAGGACTCATCTGGCTAGCTCAGAATCTGGCAGGATTGTGGGTGCCAGGACAGCGTGGAGTGGTGCAAGGCAGGGGGTCTAAGATGGTATACCATACACCAGGACAGCAATGGACAAGGCTGACGAGCTATATGACCGGGTGGATGGATTGCTGCACCAACTGACCCTACAGAGCAACCAGCGAATACAGGCCCTAGAGTTGGTCCAAACACTGGAGGCCCAGGAGGGCGGACTGCACCAGGTTGGAACTACTTGCCCAGAGTGGGCCCTGCCCCGATCTCAAACGTGAGCCCCCAATCCATGGCAGCTCTCTTCACCTTGCCCTGCTTGTGCCCCTCCAGATTGAAATGTGGCTGCAGCAGGTGGGCTGGCCAGCGCTGGAGGAGCCTGGGGAGCCCTCGCTGGACATGCTACTCCAGGCCCAAGGCTCTTTTCGGGAGCTGTACGAGGTTGCCCAGGTATGTGTGGTCACTTGTTCATGCCATGGGTATTGGGATGCAATGCCAGGAACTAGGAATGCAGAACTGTGAAAGAAATTCAATCCCTTGCTCTCTTGGACCTTATAGTCCCATAGAGAATATCAGTTATAATTAATCACAGTCATATACGTGCCTGTAAACCCAGGCAGGATCTCTGGAGTGAATCAGTGCAGGTGATTCTGCCTGAGGGTATAACCAAGACTTTACCCAGCAGGAGTGTCAGGCAAGCTTTTTTTGGGTGACTTTTGAGCTGAGAGTTGAAAGATAAGTTGAGGTCAACCAGGCAGAAGAGGGTTGAGGGTGGGGGCACATTCCAGGCTTAGAAGACAGCATGCACAAAGATCCTGTGGCAGGAAGGAGGGTGGTGTGCCTGAGGAAACATAAGGCCAGTGAGGTTGAAGTGCAGAGCAGAGAGGGAGAAAGAGTAGGGGCAGTTGTGGTGGGACAAGCCTGGTCAGTGGCCACATCACTGGGCCCTGTAGCAGTCAGTATAAAGTTTAATCAGGAAGGCCACATAATCAGATCCGTATTCTAGGAAGATTACATTAGTTTCCAAGTAGACAGTGACTTGGAGGATGGGCATGGGGAGTGCAGTGAAGAGGCAATTGCAGTAGTCCAGGTGGGAAATAATGCCTTCTCTGGACAGGATAGTGGCAGGGGAGACGGGTTGGAGAAGTTGATGGGATTTGCTGTGGACCCGTGTGGGAGGGTAAGGGACAGGGATGTTGCAAGGATGAATGGGCGCTGTTCCCTGACAGACTAGGAGACGAGGTCATCTGGGGGAAAGGGCATTCGAGAGTCCAGTCTTGGGCATGCTTTTGAGATGGCTGTGAGGGATGAGAGGAGGGCCCTTGGGTCTCGGGCCTGGAGCTCAGAGGAGCGGTCTGGCTGGAGAGGATCACTTGGTGGGTCCAGGTGTTTGGATGACGTTTGAAGTCAGTTACATGAGAGTGCCTGGGAGATTGAGTGCACTGTCCTCAGGATCCCCAGTGTTTAATGGCCTGGGTGAGGGAAGGGGAGGAGGACGAGCCACCGGAGAAGAGTGAGGAGAATCAGGAGCATGGGGAGGAGCGGGGGGAGCCCAGCAGAGAGTGGGCTGAATGGCGCTGAGAGGTGGAGTCAGTGAGGCCTGAGAAGCGCTGTGGATGGGGCAGAGTGGAGCTAGAGAGGGCTGGCGTGGAGGGCGAGATGGGATGGTGAGGATAGATGATTCCTGTAGGGAATTTGGCTGTGGAGAAGGAGAGTGGATGTGGGTGGCGAGTGGGAGATAAGGGGTAGGTGTTCCACCACAGGACAGACTTGATGGGGACATGTCGATATGTCAGCAGGAAGGATCTGGGTCTGGGGGCTGAACCACCAAGCCCGGACTGGCTGAGCCTAGTCTCTGTCTCTGCAGGAGCAGGTCAGGCAAGGGGAGAAGTTTCTGCAGCCACTGACTGGCTGGGAGGCGGCTGAACTGGGCCCCCCTGGGGCACGCTTTCTGACCCTGCGAGCCCAACTGACTGAATTCTCTAGGGCTTTGGCCCAGCGGTGCCAGCGGCTGGCGGATGCTGAGAGGCTGTTTCAGCTCTTCAGGGAGGTGGGTGAGAGTCTCCCCAGCAACAAGTGATCCATGAAGCCGGAGGGGTGGCAGCCCCAGCTTCAGCAGAGCGTGAGCTCTTCTTGGTCATGCTGCCTGTTCTCTTCCCTGGCTTTCAGTTTGACCATAAAACCCAGTCACTGGGGCTGTGTCCTGGGCAGCATCCTGTGGGGATGGGGAGTGGGTAGAGGAGCAGAGTGTCCAATGGGCTTGGCGGGATTCTCCTCTAATGCTTGTCCGGCCCTGGTGTTGCAGGCCTCGATGTGGGCTGAGGAGGGGCAGCGAGTGTTGGCAGAGCTGGAGCAGGAACGCCCAGGGGTTGTGTTGCAGCAGCTGCAGCTGCACTGGACCAGGCACCCTGACTTGCCTCCTGCCCACTTCCGAAAGATGTGGGCTCTGGCCACAGGGCTGGGCTCAGAGGCCATCCGCCAGGAGTGCCGCTGGGCCTGGGCACGATGCCAGGACACCTGGCTAGCCCTGGACCAAAAGCTTGAGGCTTCACTGAAGCTGCCACCGGTGGGCAGCACAGCTAGCCTGTGTGTCAGCCAGGTCCCCACTGCACCTGCCCATCCTCCCCTGAGGAAGGCCTACAGCTTCGATCGGAATCTGGGGCAGAGTCTCAGTGAACCTGCCCGCCACGGCCACCACGCGGCCACTATTGCTGCCTGCTGCAGACCAGAGGCTGGAGGAGGTGCCCCGCCCCAGGCATCCCCTACTGTGCCTCCACCGGGCAGCTCTGACCCCAGGAGCCCCAACAGGTATGGGTAGTAGGCAGGGTGGGGAGGGCAGTAGAGAAATGTCTTGGGTCCTGACTTCCCATACCTGGTAGGCTACAGCTGGTGCTGGCAGAGATGGTGGCCACGGAGCGGGAGTATGTCCGGGCTCTAGAGTACACTATGGAGAACTATTTCCCCGAGCTGGATCGCCCTGATGTGCCCCAGGGCCTCCGTGGCCAGCGTGCCCACCTCTTTGGCAACCTGGAGAAGCTGCGGGACTTCCACTGCCACTTCTTCCTGCGTGAGCTGGAGGCTTGCACCCGGCACCCACCACGAGTGGCCTATGCCTTCCTGCGCCATGTAAGCCCAACAGGCCACATGGTATCAGCTCGTTCTGCCACAGTCCCCAAGTTGCTGCTGGGCACATACTTGGTGCCAGTCCCTGTGCTGGGTACAGCTATGAGCAAGACTGGCAATCTTCTGCACCTGAGGGTGCTCTTAGTTCAGTGGAGGAGACATAGAAGCAAGAACGATACTCGTAGATTATAGTTGGGGCTAGGAGGAAAATAAGCAGAATAGATGCTTGTGAATTACTGGCGGGGCAGGGGTTCCACTTTAGAGGGCCTGAGTGCGGTGCCAGGACACCTGGTACAAGAGGAAGCCTTTGAGGGGCTGATATTTAAGCTGAGGAATAGGGGAGGGGCTGGAGTGAGTGTCCCACCCAGAGTGCAAGGTCATATGGAGGAAGGGGGCCTGCCAAAGGGGTGGCTGAGTGTAGTGAGCAGGACAGTCCCAAGTGAGGTGAGCTCTTAGAGCCATGGGAGGAGCAGAGCTGAAGGCAGGGGCTCAGTCTGAGGGCAAGGGGCTTCTTCCTCAGGGGTCTGTGGGCACACCCCCCTCTGCCCAGTACTGTTCTCGCCAGATCACCCCTTGTTCAAAGCAGGGCAGATTGGGTCTGTAGGGAGAGGCCTTCCTGGGAGCCATATACTGGCATCTTGGTCCTTTCAAGCTGAGGGTGGTCTATCCTGTGCCAGCCTTAGGGAGCTGGCCCCTTTGCACTGGGGCTGAGCCACCTGTCTTTGTAGAGGGTGCAGTTTGGGATGTACGCGCTCTACAGCAAGAATAAGCCTCGCTCTGATGCCCTGATGTCCAGCTATGGGCACACCTTCTTCAAGGTACGTGAACCTGAGACTAGGAAGAGTAGGGGATGCGGGGAGTGCCCCCAAATCACTCAGTGGTCTCCCACCCTCCCACAGGACAAGCAGCAAGCTCTGGGGGACCACCTGGACCTGGCTTCCTACCTGCTAAAGCCCATCCAGCGCATGGGCAAGTATGCGCTGCTGCTGCAGGAGCTGGCACGGGCCTGCGGGGGCCCCACGCAAGAGCTCAGTGCGCTGAGGGAGGCCCAAAGCCTTGTGCACTTCCAGCTGCGGCACGGAAACGACCTGCTGGCCATGGATGCCATCCAGGGCTGTGATGTGAGTCATCCCAAGCTGTGATGGGCAAGGGCGGTGGGTGTGGAAGAAGAAGGCAGAAGAGGCCGGCCACCCACTGGCCCCCAACTCTGCAGGTTAACCTCAAGGAACAGGGGCAGCTGGTGCGACAGGATGAGTTTGTGGTGCGCACTGGGCGCCACAAGTCCGTGCGCCGCATCTTCCTTTTTGAGGAGCTGCTGCTCTTCAGCAAGCCTCGCCATGGGCCCACAGGGGTTGACACATTTGCCTATAAGCGCTCCTTCAAGGTAGGCCTGCCCACCCCGGCCCCGCCACTTATGTTCCCGACCCATGCCTTACCAAGCCCCTCTCTCCCCGCTGGCCACAGATGGCAGACCTTGGTCTCACTGAGTGCTGTGGGGACAGCAACCTGCGCTTCGAGATCTGGTTCCGCCGCCGCAAGGCCAGGGACACCTTTGTGCTTCAGGCCTCCAGCCTGGCCATCAAGCAGGCCTGGACAGCTGACATCTCCCGCCTGCTTTGGAGGCAGGCTGTCCACAACAAGGGTGGGTCCCTGCCCCTCCTTCACCCCACACTCCCCTCGCTGGAGAGCTTACATTGACCCATAGGAGCCCAGGGACCTGGAAAAGCTTGGGAAGTGAGGAGGAGGCCCAGCGACAGCCACCAGTGCAGTAGAAAGGAATTCAAAGCCAGGCAGCCTTGCTGTCACTGCCTCTGACTTTGAATACAACATGAACTTCTCGGAGTATCAGGGGCATCATAGCTGTCTCTCTCTTTTTATTTTTGGAGACAGGGTCTCACTCTGTCGCCCAGGATGGCGTGCAGTGGCATGATCTTTGCTCATTGTTGCCTCTGTCTCCTAAGCTCAAGCATTCTTCCCACCTAAGCCTCCCAAGTAGCTGAGACTACAGGCATGTGCCACCATGGCTAATTTTTTTTTTTTTTTTTTTGAGACAGAGTCTTGCTCTGTTGCCCAGGCTGGAGTGCAGTGGCGCGATCTCAGCTCACTGCAAGCTCTGCCTCCCGGGTTCACGCCATTCTCCTGCCTCAGCCTCCCGAGTAGCTGGGACTACAGGCGCCGCCACCACGCCCAGCTAGTTTTTTGTATTTTTTTTTTTTAGTAGAGACGGGGTTTCACCGTGTTAGCCAGGATGGTCTCGATCTCTTGACCTCGTGATCCGCCCGCCTTGGCCTCCCAAAGTGCTGGGATTACAGGCGTGAGCCACCGCGCCCGGCCACCATGCCTAATTTTTAAAATTTTTTCATAGAGGTCTCATTATATTGCCCAGACTAGTCTCAAACTCCTGGGCTCAAACAATCCTCCCACCTCGGCCTCCCAAAGTGTTGGGATTACAGGCATGAGCCACTGTGCCTGGCCAGGGGCCTCATCTTTAAAAGGGGAATATGGCACCTGCCCCACAGGATTGTTGGGAGGAGGGCACCTGGCACTAGAAAGGCTCAGCTCACAGGACAATTTAATGTGCTGGATGGAGGTGTATGGGAAAGACTTATTTAGGGGGTGGTAGAGGCCCAAGGACAAGCTCATGTCCAGAAACGTCCCACTTATGTCCACTCTCCACCCAGAGGTGCGCATGGCTGAGATGGTGTCCATGGGTGTGGGGAATAAGGCCTTCCGAGACATTGCCCCCAGCGAGGAAGCCATCAACGACCGCACCATCAACTGTGTCCTGAAGTGCCGAGGTAGCAGGCAGGCTACAGGGTGTTGGGTAGGAGTAGGAAAGCTGTGCGGGAAGCACTGTGGCCTTCCGTCAGTGCTGACCCGCACTCTCCTTGGGATCTGGGGTCAGGCTAGGCTCTGGCCTGTCCCAGACTGACCCTCTCTCTTATGCAGAAGTTCGATCTCGGGCGTCCATTGCCGTGGCCCCGTTAGACTATGACAGCCTCTACCTGGGGGCCTCGAACTCCCTTCCTGGAGACCCTGCCTCTTGCTCTGTTCTGGGGTCCCTCAACCTGCACCTGTACAGAGACCCAGCTCTTCTGGGTCTCCACTGTCCCCGGTATCCCCGCAACTTCCTGGAGGAAGCAGCACTGGAGACTGAGGCAGAGCTGGGCAGCCAGCCCTCTTTGAGTATGTCTGGGCCCAGCCAGAGACAGGAGGGCATGGCTTGGGGTCTGGGGCCTTCCGTGCTGACAGCTCACCCAGTCTCCCTCCCTAGCTCCTGAGGACTCAGAGGTCTCATCCCAGTGCCCATCAGCCAGTGGCTCCAGTGGCTCTGACAGCAGCTGTGTGTCAGGGCAGGCCCTGGGTAGGGGCCTTGAGGACTTATCCTGTGTGAGTGCCATTTGCCCTTACCCACCAGCCCTTCCCCAGCCCAGGCTGGGCCTGTGACTGTGACCAGCCCCTCCCAGGACAGGGTAGCCCTTTACTTTGGGTAGAGCTTGGGGTGGGTGGGCCAGAGCCATTCCCCAGACACCCCCTGGGCCCAGAGTCAGGGAAGCAGGCATTCATGCCTGGCCTGGCTCTGTAGGTCTGAGCTCAGGACTGGACGAGCAGTAGATCCAGCAGCCTGCAGCTCCAAGGAACATTGCCTCTCTGGATCTGCTGTGACCAGGGTGTGGCGGACACCTGGGCCTCCTCCAACCTACGTGTGCAGCACTGTTGACTACCCTTTCTGATGTGTGTGGCCATCGGACTAACTGGCACGGGGCCTCTCTAGGGGAGTCTGGTTGTAGAGCCTGAATAGGCTCCTGGCCCCATGACCCCTTCTCCTGTCCTCAGCTCCCATCCCAGTTGTGGGTTAAGAACAGGCTAGAGCAGACATTGGGTGTTTTCATGCTATAGGCTGGTGGGGGACCATGTGCCTCTGGGCAGTGACTAGGCTGCCCCCACCCCTCAGGAAGAACATAGGTGGGCTCCTAGCAGCTGATCCCCAATCCCTGGACTTAAAGCCGAGCTGTTACCATAGGGGCAGGTCCACCTCTACAGGGCCCTGATGCTTGCCTGTCCTGGCCCCCAGGCCCAGCCACTTCTTTACGGGGGCATTTTGGTTATTTTGACTTGATGCCTTTTGAATAACTTTCAACAGAGTTGTCTAAATTTATCTTACTGGTTGTTAGGCCTTTGGTGTCTCAGAGAAGGAGTCTAGGTCTTTGATGTGTGATTTACTGTTTTATTTGTTTATAATAAAAAATAGACTGATATGTACCCACTGATGGGCACATGCATTCTGGGGCTATCTCCAGTTAACATGAACCTTGGTGGGTGGGGCACAAGGGGCTGCATCTCTGGACACCCTAGTCCTCTTGTAGGTACTTTCCCAGGATGGAGTACGAGACAGACCTAGACAGGCCCCTCTGGATGAGCAGGTCCATGCAGCGGCCATATTTCCTGGCGAAGGGCAGTGTAAGCTGGAAGGAAAGGCCAGTCTTATCCCTGATTTCCTGGCCAGTGGCCTACTCTAGCTCCTTGTGGGTGGGGTTCTCCCATCGGGGCAGGGACAGGGCAAGCCCGGCTGTAGGGGACTTTTGATACTCTAGGGCCCAGCTCTGCCCAAAGGCATCTCACAGGATGGGGCTAGAAATGGCTATCAGGGAACTAAGCAGAAAGACTGGAAGGTCAAAAACATGTTTCCTGCTACCAGTTTTCCACTTTCTAGCCACACACGCTGACTTCCCCTTTACAAACCACATATGAGCCAGATGCCTAATGGTAACTGGGTACTAGAGGGCTTATGGTGAAAGGTGTTATAATAATGCTCTTGATTATAGAAGTGTCAGATCAATGAGAAACTGCCTAAATCGTTTCCACCTCAATGTTAAAATTAGATTAAGGAATCAGAAAAGGAAAAAAAAAAAAAAAACACAACAAAAAAACCTTTGATCATTTCTTTGCCCTTACTGAACATTTTCTTTTTCTTTGTAAAGAATGCTTAAAAGTAGTTTAAATATGAAAGGAATGTACACAAATGGTGACATCGTGGCCAGATAGGTGAAGCTGCTATCACTGGTTGAAAAGGCCTCACTCCCATATGAGTCAAAGCTTGGGCTCGTATGATATGTGTACCTAAGTGTGGCCAGGGTTGTTAGTGATGAAAGCAGTTGGTATCATTAGAGGAAAACTATAAAAACCAGTGACCTGAATACTGCTTTTGGACTACTCTGGATTGGTTAATTTCATCCAGTTTCTCCCTCCCTGGGAGCAGTGGCCTAAGGTGCCTGTTTAGCTTTCTGGGCAGTACTGACCCAGCCCTGGTGCAGCAAGACACATGTCCATCTGAGGCATCCACAGGGTCAGTGGATTTCCAGGGGTTGCAAGTGACCCTCACCTCCACCCAGCTGTACAGGCGCTCCTGGGTGTGCCGGTCGTCCTTGAAGCCGGTGATGGCCAGCAAATCTACCACAAACTGCTTGGGGCTGATGTGCAGGGTCTGCCAGGAGAGCCCATGATCAGGCAGGGCTAGGGCAGCTCCTAGCCCCTCAGAGTGAGATGCAGAGCAGTGACTTCTCTGGGCCTGCAGAGCCACAGAGGTAGGGGGCAGGCACTGTCACTGCAAATCTGCCTCTTGGCTGAAGCTCAGTCCAGGTGCAACTGCTCTGCTTGCCCGTCCCTGCCTGTCCCACCACTCTTCTGGTCCTGGCCTTCTCCTTAACCCCATCTTGGCTTACTTCCTCTTGCCTTGCACCACTTACTGTGGGACAGGGGAAGAGGTGGAGAAGGTACAGGGTGCCCCAGGGCCTGGGGCCTATCACACATACCCACAACTGGTTGGCCAGGGAGACCACCTTGGCTGTGATGGCTTTGGGGTCCTTTTGCCTGATGGAATCCAGGATGATGTCAGCCAGGAAGCAGTGACATTTCTGTGCATAAAACATCTCTTCCCAGGACAGAGAGAAACTCAGGAAAGTCACTTCTGTGGAGGAGGGAAAGTAGATGTGGCCACATCTGTCAACAATAGGGCCTTAGAGACAGTGTGAGGAGGGGGAGAGGGGTAGGGCCCCCAGGGGCCACTGTCTCTGCCTGAAATAACCTGGGAGGGGGCTCAGGCATCCTCACGAGGAGGTGCAGGGCTTGGCCTGGTTCCAGAGCCTCACCTTGGGGCTGGGGGCTGGCTGTGGGTGGTGTATGCCTGAGGTTGTCCATCTGTGTGGTGTAGATGATGCTGTCCTCAAAGAACATGCAGAAGCCATCGTTGCCCACCACAGGGGGGTGAGTCACTTTGAGGATAACCCCTAGGCTGTCCACCTCACTGGCCTCAGGCAGAGGCTGCTCAGGGGCAGGGATTTCTGTGAAAACAATATAGGGAGGGGGCTCTCCTTTTAAAAAAATTTATTATTATTATTATTATTTTTTGAAATAGAGTTTTGCTCTTGTTGCCCAGGCTGGAGTACAATGGCACAATCTTGGCTCATTGCAACCTCTGCCTCCCAGGTTCAGGCAATTCTCCTGCCTCAGCCTGCTGAGTAGCTGGGATTACAGGCATGTGCCACCATGCCTGGCTAATTTTTGTATTTTTAGAAGAGATGGGGTTTCACCATGTTGGCCAGGCTGGTCTCGAACTCTTGAACTCAGGTGATCCACCCGCCTCAGCCTCCCAAAGTGCTGGGATTACAGGCATAAGCTACCACACCCAGGCTTTTAAAATTCTTTTCTTCAATTACCATCAAATCTACCTAAGCAGGGGCTCTCCTTAAGCCACCTCAGAGCCCAAGGAGGGAGGGGACCTCTGGTGACAGGACAGTACAATCAAGTTACCCCAGCCTTGCAACAGTTGCCATCTCTAGTTTCTCAGAAGTGACACCCTGGGCTGGCAGGGGCCTGTCCTGGCCGCTCCTCTCTTCATTGCCCTGGCATCACTGCAAGTCAAATCCTGAACATTTTGGAACTCCAAGAAACTCCAGATTCCTCTGTTGAATTAAGACGTCTCAAATGGAGTGGACAGTAACCCAGCTGAGGGCTAGAAATCTTTATAAAATTTTAAGTTGAGAGCTTTTGGGGCCAGCCTTTGATGCATGTCCAGAGAGTGGACATGCTTTGTCATCCCAAGCTTAACAGACCAACTTAGGGCTCACAGGCAAGAGTCCAAGAAGGCCCCTCCAAGCAGGGCTGGAGCCACTAATAGGGAAGATGACAATACTGCAGGCAGGGCTTTGAGGGAGCAGAGGCAGCAGCCTGGCACAGCAATTATCAGCACAGCTCCTTGGCCGCCTCCCCTTAGCTGGCTATACACACTATCCAGCTCAGTCCCTGTAGCCCCTGCTACCTCCTGGGCTTCTCCACCTGGATGTCCCTTGGCATTTCACACTTAGTGTGTGTCCTTCCCCAAGCTCTGCTCTTTCTCTTACTCACACTTCAGTAAGGGCCCATCCACCCCCTTGTAGTCCCACAGGCTAGAAACCTGGCTCCTCCTTGGCCCAACCCTCCTTCCATCCCCTAGCTGCCTAGCCTCCTTCCCCTAGCCTAGAAAGAACTCCAAGTGGCTTCGAACACCTAGCTCCTGCTGCATTTCCTCTGCTCCTGGAGCACACTTTCTGATGGGCACACCTGATCCCTGTGCTCTTGTCTAAAATCCGTCAGAGGCTGCTCACTCCTGTCCTGGTCAGAACGGAGTACCACGTCCTGAAGCTGGCCCGCAAGCCCTGTCCTGATGACTTCTGTCTTCAGCCTCATCTTTTATCACATCTGCACGTGAAGCCTGGCCTCCAGCTAGACTCATGCCCTGCACTTCCAAACATCCTGGACTTCATCCTTCCCCTGCTGACTCCCCAGCCCTCAGCCTCTTTTGTGCTCCTGCTTCATAGGCACCCTCTTCCCACAGCGCTCATCCCTTCACCATGTGTTCTCCTGGCCCCTCCAGCCATGCCAATGTGCTGGTCATTTCTGTGTCTGCTGCCTGGCACAGAGATGGCATTGGTGAGCAGGGGGGGTCTAGTCCTCCTTTGTCACTAACTTGCTCTGCCATCTTGGCCAAGGAGTTTGCCTTCTCTGTTGTGAATAAGACTTAGATCAAAGTGGGACAGGACTCACCTCTCTCCTTGGTCCTCTGCTTGCTCCAGTCCTTCAGGGTGATGGGTCTTTTTTGGGGGAAGTATGGCTTGAAGGTTGGCTCTGGCCCCTTGTCTTTCAGTCCAGCTCCAGCCCCTGCCTGTGGTCCTGGATCCTTCTCTGAGGCTGTGGAATGGACTTTCCAGGCAGCTGAGGGGCTGGGCTGGGAAGCAGCCTCACTTCCCAAGGGGAGCTGCAGGGTGGCCTCCTCCAAGGGGCTGCTCCGGGAGGCTGTCAGTGGCTGGAATTCCCACTGTTTGCAATTGACCATGTCCCATTCTCTCACCAGGGAGATGAGTTTTTGCATGGGAGTGGCGGGAGGGTCTTTGGTTTCAGATTTCTGTGTGAGGTTGATTGTGGTGCATTTCTTCTTTGGGGGGCTCTCAGGGTGGCTCCCCCAGTGTCCGGGGTTGGTACATAAGCCAGGGCAGTGTGAGTATGTGCTGGGGTTGCCAGCCCTCTTGGCATTTCGGCATAGGGACACCTGGATGGGCCGGGTATACTGCTCAGCCTCCTCCATCTGGTTGGACCTGGCCAGGTTTCCCTTAGCCTTGTTCCATGGAGCCCTGTCACTGCAGTCTTCAAAGTCCACAGGCATGTAGGCTGTGGTCTGGGGAGGGAAGGGCACAGTAACTCTGGATAGGTTGGGCATGGACATCAACACCTTGCCCAAGATCTAATAAGCTGGGCCTCCAGGACTTCACTTGCTCTCCCTGAACAATCTCATCCCTGACAGGGGTCACCCACTTGAGCTTTGCTCAGGCTGAGTAGGGGTAGTACCAGCCCAGTGGCCTGTCATTCCAACAGGAGATTCAATCAGCATCGCAGGCCACAAGTGGCCAGTAAGTTCCTGTGCCTCCTTCACGGTTCAGAAACCAGGTTCTGTCCTAGGAATCCATGTAGGCCCTGCTCTTTCGTTTTACTGCATCCCTCAGTAGCTGAGCCTGCCCCCCTCCACACTGAGCCTGGTGGTAGTGGTTTTTGAGGACAACAACAACCAGAGGAGGCTGGGGCTTACTTCTTTAGTGTCTCTACTGAACTCTGCCAGTGACCCTGGCTCTTCTGTCACCACGTGCAGCCTCCTGATGGGAAAAGCGTCTTCATTTTCAGATTCTTTCTCCTGAGTCCATGACCTGCAGAAAGAGGGGTGGGTTAGTGAGCAGAGACTTCCATCAGGCCATTGGCCAGTTGGTCA
Source organism: Theropithecus gelada (assembly GCF_003255815.1). Classification (NCBI taxonomy): domain Eukaryota; kingdom Metazoa; phylum Chordata; class Mammalia; order Primates; family Cercopithecidae; genus Theropithecus; species Theropithecus gelada. Next base: position 25,079,834 of record NC_037688.1, read on the forward strand.
GATCTGCCCTTTGGCTGGGAGTTAATGCTAGACAGCAGAGAAGAAGGGGCTCTTAAAGGGTTTTGCCTAGGTCACTGGCCAATCCTGGGCCTGCTTCACTCCCTCAACCCCAAGGAGAAGAGGATCCTCTAGGAGTGGGACTTAGGACAGGATTTCAAGAGGAATTTAAAGGACCAAATTCTAAACATAGAGTCGTGAAAAAGTTTCCTTACTTGTATGCTTCACATTGTGCAAGGGCTTCTGAGAGGGATGGAATGTGGTATTCCTCCACCTCCTGGCAGAAGAGGGGCCATTCCCTACAAATGACAAGGAGATGTCTGACTGGGCAGCTAGGGTGGGAGTGTGGGAGGGGGCATAAGCTCCTGGAGCTGCTGCCGCCGAAATAAAATAACCTCCTCCCTGAAGGCTGCAAATCAGGTCTCCTTTGTTGCTAAGGGAGGGGTCAGCCTTCATGATTTCATCTTACTGTGTCCTTGCTTCACTTACTTAAATTCAGATGGTAAAAAGAGTTTGCCAAGTCTCAGGAAGTTGAGAATGTGTCGGAACATCTGGCCATCCCCGTGGATGAGCAGGGTTTGTCCATATGTGATCCAGTACACTCTCTGAGGGTTGGACAGCAGTTCTGGATACTGGAGGGGGTTGGACACCAGACTCAGTCTCAGAGCCTCGGTCTTTGGGAAGGGACAGGCCAATCTTCTTTCACTCCCCTTTCCCAACTACACTAGAGCAGAAGCTTTGAGATTTCCATCTCCCTGTCTTGTCAGTCACAGGGAACTATGGTAGGGAGCAGAGCATCCAGGGAGAAGCACATCATCCCTGCTTCAACTTTTCATGGCCCCTAGACCACCGTCTCAAGGCATTTGGAAGCCCACCGTACCTCCTTCTCAGTCCAGGCCCCTCAGAGCTGGCCCCCTCCCTACCCAAACTCCAGAGGGCCTTCCCAGCAGGCTGCTCGGTTCACTTGCGCTCTGTTTGTTTTGTTTTTTGAGGCAGAGTTGCACTCCGTCACCCAGGTTGGAGTGCAGTGGGGCAACCACGGCTCACTGCAACTTCCATCACCTGGGTTCAAGTGATTCTGGTGCCTCAGCCTCCCAAGTAGCTGGGATTACAGGCACGTGCCACCACACCCTGCTAATTTTTGTATTTTTAGTACAAATAGGGTTTCACCATGTTGGTCAGGCTGGTCTTGAACTCCTGACCTCGTGATCTGCCCACCTCAGCCTCCCAAAGTGCTGGGATTACAGGCATGAGCCACTGCGCCTTCCGGGAAAGTCTTTGTTCTAAGCAAGTGCTGGAAGCTGTGTGAGGGCCAGGTGATGGCCCCCAGAGCAGCTTACGTGGTGATGCCAGATGGGGAGCAGGGCAGCCAAGGCTGGCAGTACCTTCAGCAGTGTCTGCAGGGTGGTTGCATACCAGTGGCTTCCAACATACACTTTGATGATCTGTTGTGGGGAATACACAGTGATCTCTGCTGTCCACTCATCTATGGGAATCAAGGAGATAGAACACATAATCATATGGCCAGAAGGGAAAGCAGGTAGGGCCCTTTGGTCAGTAGTGTATTTCATGTTAAGTCTCAATATCTTTCCTCAGTCATATTGTGTTGCCTACTCTGAGAAGCAGCAGAAATCCCTGACATAAACGTTGCTTGCTGCAAGGTTTCCTGGGTGGTGAGGTGGGAAAGGGCACTGCCCCTCTTCACCTGACCCTCCTCCCTCAGGAAAGCTGGGTTGATGACCCTGTCCACCTACAATGCCAACTGCCTCCAGTTTCTGGCTGGGTGTGTCCTGGGTGTGTAGCTTTTCATGTAGCCACTCAGACTGAAGCTAAGAATCTCCCTCTGTGTGTTTGTGTTTGTGGTTTGGCAAATGTCATGGAGCCTACTCCCATCAAATCCCTGTCACTTTTATGAGACTAAGCCTCTAGGCATGTCTGGAGAATGGGGGCTATATGCTGGGAAGATGAACCCATGACCCTTTTCCTGGAGCTGACTATATGTAGGCCTTGTTCTGATGTTTGGGAAGCAGTTTCTAATGAGCTCTGTAATGAATGAAGGGTATATAACTAGATTATATAACCAAGAGGTAAGATGTATAGAATTAGACTGTGAACTCTAGGAAGACAGAGACTCTGTTGCTTACTTCTGTACCACCAATGTCTACTGCTGTCCTGGTATATGGCCAGTACTCAATAAATGTTGAATGGTGCTAAATGATAGTAATACAGCTTAAACTTCGCCCCCCAGATTTTTTGGTAATAAGAAGTTATAGGCAGCTGGTGAAAACAACAGTAGCTTTGGACTCAGTCAAACCCCAGCTTGACCACTGTGTAACTTGAGCGAGTTTTCTTCTCTGAACCTATTTTTCAGCTATTAAATGGACCCAGGGACAGCTCTGTTTAACATCGAGGAGGCTCCTCCCTGCATGGCTATGAGAAGCACAGCAAGTCAGCTCCCAGGGTCAAGGCAGGCCTGCCTTGGGGGTCCTGCATGGCTGCAGACTGGGTAACAGCCCTGTCTGCTGCTGGAGATGAATTGTGGGCTTGGAGGTGAGGACAGAGCACTTAACATTAAAGTTTCCCTTTCGTAAAAATCCAAAATATTGGCCTGGCTTTGCCCTCCTCCTCCATCTACAGTTCCTCGTCCTGGCCACCTCATCTATTCCCTCCAATCCCCCAGATACTCCCCTGATGCTAAATTCAAACCTAGAAGCTTTCTCACTTACTGAGCACATCCATGGGTGCCAAAGTCCTCGGCTCCAGATGAGTCTTCAAAGCCACTTTCATTGGCTCGTAGGTGATGTCCCTTTTGTCCAGGAAGGCACAGAGCTCGTATACCTCGGAAATGGTCTCTGTCAGGGGCAGCCGGCAAGTCCCCAGCCAGTTCCTACCCAGAGGAAAGGCGTGTTATGAAGAACATCAGCATTGCACCCCAATAGAGTCGAGCCTGTAAACTTTCCATGCCTAGGATGCCTTGCCACAACACTGGCTCAAATCAGGCATTATTAACATCGTTTCCTTGTTTTTTTTTTTTTTTTTTTTAAAGACAGAGTCTCACTCTGTCGCCAGGCTGAAGTTCCGTGGCACGATCTCAGCTCACTGCAACCTTCACCTCCCAGGTTCAAGCGATTCTCCTGCCTCAGCCTCCAAAGTAGCTGGGACTACAGGCACCCAACACCACGTCCAGCTAATGTTTTTTTTGTGTATGTATTTTTAATAGAGACGGGGTTTCTTTTTTTTTTTTTTT
>NC_037688.1:25083135-25300801 GCF_003255815.1 Theropithecus gelada
TTTTTTTTGAGACGGAGTCTTACTCTGTCACCCAGGCTGGAGTGCAGTGGCGCGATCTCGGCTCACTGCAAGCTCCGTCTCCCAGGTTCATGCCATTCTCCTGCCTCAGCCTCCTGAGTAGCTGGGACTACAGGTGCCCGCCACCACGCCCGGCTAATTTTTTGTATTTATAGTAAGGACGGGGTTTTACCATGTTGGCCAGGATGGTCTCAATCTCTTGACCTCATGATCTGCCTGCCTTGGCCTCCCAAAGTGCTGGGATTACAGGTGTGAGCCACTGCGCCCGGCCCGTTTCCTTGTTTCAACTGGAAATCTGTCTAACCTTGTAGGAGAGTAAGCCTGGATAACAGGTCACATTTTTGGAACTGAGCTTGACTTATTTCAGCAAAGCCCTCTAAATGGACTAATTTCATGTCTCCAGGCCCTGTTTCAGGTTCCAGGGCCAGCCGAGGGCCCAGCCACTCCCTTTTTGCCCCATACGCATTTGCCCAAGACATCTCAGTCACTGTGCCGCAGCCTGCCACAGTCTTGGAAAAAGACTGGGGTCTGAACATCAACCCCCTTCTCCAAACCCTCCCTTCCAAGGCACCTGTCTTTGCCCTCTGTGACATCAGGGTGGACATCTCTGAAAGAAATGGACTTTATGGGCCAAAAGAGCCCAAAACAACAATATTGGGAAAAGACAGCATTCAGGGTCAGCTGACCCTCTCACAGGGGCTCCAGAAAACCCACTTCTACCTTCAATTTTGGTACCAGACTATTTTATGACCCTCAGAGAGTTGCTCTGTTGTTCTGCACCTCAGTTTGCCCTTCTACAAAACAGGGTTGGATTCCTTGCCCCTGCACTGAAGACATCCTGAGCTCATCCCACAAGGCAAGGGCTGGGGATCAGCACCTCTGGGAAGCCTGGCCTGGCCTGCCCTGCCCTGCTTCTAAGGAGGACTCACCCCTGGCTATGGCCATTCTGTGTGTCCAGTGAGCCTCCCAAGAGTGGCAGAGGACCTTTGTAGAGGGGTCTGCACAGGGAGGTACCCAGCTCCCTGAGGGTGTGACTGTGGCCTGGTCACCTCAGACCTAGCACAGGGCTAGAACCAGGGAAATGGACTGCAGAGGACAGAAAGAGGAAATGGTCTGAAGCCTTTGAACCTTAGCAACCCTCGTACCTTGGCACCAGCCCTCTCCTTTGAGGCCCTAACCTGGTGGTAGTTTGGCGGTGCTGGTGATGGGAATGGCTAAAATGATGGGCTGGCCCCAAGGACACACTTCCCCTCTGGCTAGTGGGAAAGGTCCCAGTTTATTCCGAGAGGGAAGGGCAGAGCCAAGCGTGATGGGACTCAGCGTGCCCTAAGGAGGGCCTCACTTGACATGCTGAAAGAGGACGCCATTCCCTGTGATGTACAGTCGGCTTCCGTCTAGCGTGCTCTCGATGCGAAGCTGGCCCAGCGCAGAGTCCGGGTACTTGACCAGCAGACCCAGGGCCATCATGTAGAGCGGCTTCACGGACTCCAGGCTGACTGTGCGGGCCCCCTTCCCGGGGCTCAGGGGAGGACAGGTGGTCCGGGAACAGCCACCTGTGTCAAGGAAAAGGGTGTATAGAACTAGACTGTGAACTCTAGGAAGGCATGGTCTTCCTAGACCCCCATGGTCATGGCTGGATTGGAGGCTTTGGGGCTCGGTTCCTACTGCTACATCCATTATACCGAGGAGGCTCAGAGGGAGGATATTTCCTTGCACAGTCCAAGTCGAGATCTTCTCAAAATCAGTATAATTTTTTTGTATACTCAGGCTTAGAAATCATAACTATTTGTTGGAAGGTGAGTTGGGAGTGGGGGGATTCATTTGCTGTATCACTAGCATCTGAATTTCCTAAGTTTCAGGAAAGCAGCCATCTGGCCCCAGCCTCTGCAGGAGTCTTCATTAGTCCCAAGCTCTACTGTAACCATCCAAGGGTAAGGAACGGCAACCATAGCCTGGAAACTCAATGTGTGTTACAGGCTTCCTGGATTCACAGCCCCTATTGCTGGCTCTCCTGGGCAGAATTTCCCCCAGAGACATACCTTGTGGCATTATTTTCAGGGTGGGTATTTGGGTTGCTGGTTTATGGGTGGGACCTTTTCTCCTACAGTGGGCCCAGGGTACAGTCCAGAGAATACAGTTATCACAGCCTCAGGACCCTGCTGCTGTGGCAACAATGTGCCAGTGGGCACACTGCTGGGGGATGTTCGTGGATCATCTCCAATCCTCAGAGCAACCCTACAAGAGGGGGTAGTGCTATCATCATTTCATGCTGAAGAAGCTGCCCTGAGAGGCTAATGAAGTATCTTGCCCTAAACTGCAAAGCTAGGCAGAGGCGGGGCTAGGATTTGAGGTCAGCTCTGTCCAGCACCAAGGTTACCACAGCTGTTTCCCTTATTGTGATGTTAAAGCCACCTTTTGTGTTTGAGGAGTGCTGCCAGCTTCCAGAGCCTGGATGTCAACACAGTTCCTCCATCTTTGCATTGCTCTGTGGAGCAGGGACTATGCTATCATCCCACAGTGATCTATGTTCTCTGAGGAATAGAAGGCTTTGAGGGAAGGGGCTGAACTCACACTGCCTTAAGTAGATTCTAAGGCCCTGGGACAGGGTCCTGAGACCTGCTGCAGCATGCCACTCCCCACAGAGGGTGGGTTTCTTTTTTGAGAAGGAGTCTTGCTCTGTCACCCAGGCTTGAGTACAGTGGCATGATCTCAGTTCACTGCAGCCTCATCCTCCCAGGTTCAAGCAATTCTCCTGCCTCAGCCTTCCAAGTAGCTGGGATTACAGGGACACACCACCATGCCCGGCTAATTTTTGTATTTTAGTAGAGATGGATTTTCACCATGTTGGCCTGGCTGGTCTCGAACTCCTGACCTCAAGTGATCCGCTTGCCTTGGCCTCTCAAAGTGCTGGGATTACAGGCATGAGCCACCAGCGCCTGGTCAAGAGGATGGGTTTCTATTTGTCTGGGAGAAGGCTGGGAAATCTATGCCTGAAGATAAGGAAAGGCTTGATTGCCATGGGATAAATGTCTGGTGATGCCCAGGCCAAATTTCCCATGCGCAGTGCAGTTCTACACATTCTCAGGATGGTGGCTGAAGCCATGCTTAGGTGGCTGGTGCCCTATAACATGCACAGTAGCTTCCATGGAGGCGGAGTTGGGAAATGGAATGATGAACGGCCCTGAGGAAACCATAAGGAGAAGAACAAGCTGGAATGAGGTAGGGCTGGGAGCACGAAGGCCTGGGCTGGACAGGGGTCAGCAAGTGTCAGGAATAGGCAGAAACAGGCACATCTGCCGGGGGTTTCCAGGTGAGGTGATGAGGGAATTTGGGGGCAGGTGAGATGCGTGAAGCACTGAGCATTTCCCACACCTCCAACCATACCTGGAAGAGGAAGGATGGGAGTGACTGGTGGGTGCTCCTAGTCCCCACCACTTTCACAAGCAGGGCAGACCTCCCCTACCCCTGAGAAGCCTGCTCTCAGGTCCGAGACATTCCAGCCTGGCTCCCCACCCAGGCTGGGCTCCTTCTGATCCAGGCTGGGCTGGGCTTCCTACACCCCTGGCTGGTTGCCCACTCCCTACCCTCAGTGGGAAGGCTGAGCCGGCAGAGCAGCATGCAGGATTTCAGGCTGTGAATCCTCTTGGATTCAGAGTCAGCCAGAAGACCCACTTCTCTCACTAACCCCAAAAGCCCGAAGTGGTTGTGGAAGGGGAGATTGTTCTTGGCTTTTCCAGGTCAAACCAAGACTATCAAGGGGAGGCCAAAGTTTCCTGGCGACATACCCATGTTCATCCGGTACCACCTTATGGCTTCAGTGAGTGCAGGGATTTCCAGAATTTCCACTTCTGCTTCTAATACATCAATGTTGGAGAAATTATCCGGTAGTAAAATCTTCTGTGAGCGAAGAAAATTCACTTGAAAAACAAAGGGGAACACAGTGAGTTAATGAGGCTATTTCTGGTTTAACTGCAGGTCCTGGTTTTGGCAGATTTCTGGTGCTGTAACTTATCCTAGGTTCTCCTTGTTCTGAAACAACTTCTCAACATACCTGATTAGATTAGCTTTGAGTGTGTGGTTTTCAAGGTGAAAGACCCCACATTACTTTGTTTTCCTGTGTCTGAGGCCATGGGTGTGGCCTCCCGTGGCTTGGCCTGGGGCTCCCAAGCCAGGCCCTCCTGGTGGGCACACTGGCCCTGAGACTTACCCTGCGAGTCTTGACCCAAGAGCAGGTCATTCCAAAAGAGGGAGTTGTCTTGCTGCTTAGAGAGGAGGGGCCCGGCCGAGCCTGGGCTGGCAGGTGGCACTTGCAGTTTGTCCCTGCCTGGACTGCAGTATGGGAGGCAGAGATGGAGCCAACGCTAATGTCCTGTGTGAATCAACTTGGAGATACAGAAGCACATCACAGACAACTTTCTAGGTGACTATGAATATGAATGACTGGGGTTCCAGACATTTGGGTTCCTAGTGTAACTTGAATGTTTACTGCCCTATCTATCTAGATAGCAGTAGCATCTTGGGGTCAAAGAGGTCATTCAGTTCGCATCCCAAACAGAGCTCATCCTGGGGCAGTAGGGGGAGAGAGCCTCTCTGTCAAAGGTGGAAAATCTCATCCTTCCTTAGGCCACTACCTCAAGTGGACAATTCTGCTATGACTCTGAGGGAACTTGTCACTATCCACCCTCCTTCCCTTTTATTCTGAGTTTGCTGACATTAAGAGCAGGTAGCACCATCCTTTGAAACAATCTGGATTCCTCATTTTATGGTGAGAGGAACTGAGGCCTGGAGGCCAGTTGGATACATAAGGGCAGAGTAAGAAGAGAAGCCGACTGGCAACCAGCTGAGCTCCCTGCCCTTCACACCAACTCCTGTGGTCCCTGACACTTTCCAGTGCCCTTTTACAGCCAGGCCATCCCAAAACAAATAGGGAATAAAATAGCCCTGAGTCTAGCAAGATTCTAATGCTGGAATCTGCTTGCCTCCTGGAAGGCTCTGTCATGCTTCCACCACCTCTACCCAGGGAAGCTTCTGAGGCCCTGAGCTCCAAGCTGGGCCTCTGTGGGACATGTAATGGGGAGGGGTGAATGGGCCCTATCAGCCCACCCCCCACCCCACCCCTGGACAGAGCAATCACCAATGAAGCGGAACTCGCTGCACTCGCACTCGATGAGGGCCACCGTCTCAGCCAGCCACAGCAGGTTGTCTTCAGTCACTAGGCTGGGATACTTGGCCACCAGGTCTAGGGGCAGGAAGCAGTAGTGCACCTCCTCTTCTGTGTCTAACAGGGGTGTGTCCATGAGCCCCAGAGGTGCCTTATCATGTAGGCCTGGAAGAGAACATGTAGGCAGTGTCGCCACCTCCCAGAAGCCAGGGGATCTGATTCCAGCAGGACTTTCACTGACCCAGGGGCCCCAGAGGATGCTAGAGAGACTACCCAGGAGATGGTCCTTGCCACTTGCCAGACACATCTTCCTTCTTTCTCTTTTCAGTTGTAGCCCTAAGATTTGGAAGGCATGTGGTAGGAAGTGGGGCGTGGAAGTCTATTTTTTTTTTTCTTTTCTTTTTTGAGAGGGAGTCTCACTCTGTTGCCCAGGCTGGAGTACAGTGGCGCCATCTCGGCTCACTGCAACCTCTGTCTCTCACATTCAACTGGTTCTCCTGCTTCAGCCTCCCAAGTAGCTGGGACTACAGGCATGTGCCACCACACCCAGATAATTTTTGTATTTTTAGTACAGACGGGGTTTCACCATGTTGTCAGGCTGGTCTCGAACTCCTGACCTCACGTGATCCGTCTGCCTCGGCCTCCCAAAGTGCTGGGTTACAGGCATGAGCCACCGTGCCCAGCTGGAAATCTTTTTTTTGTTCTTTCTATAAACAGTGAAGGGCAGTGGGACATGTGACATTTCGACTTATGTACCCAAAGTCATTAAATTCATTTACCCATTTGATCCTTTCTAACTGATCAAACCAAACACAGTGATCCACAGACAAAATAGATACTTTTGACACTCCTGGAAGCTAAAATCCATTAATAATCATAAATGCTTTGTACTCATGTCTCAGATAGGCTGAACCATGCTGCCAGGCACCTATCAGACAATGATCATTTGGGGACATTCTGTGTGTGATGGTTGGAGGAAACTCGAAAGAATGGTGGCATTCCCTGATGAATAGGAGGGAGTGGAATGAAGCCTTGCCTTGCCCATGTGAAGCCAGAATGCAGAGGAGTGAGTGTGGAGGAGGATGTTGGTTCCAGCAGGCAAGCAGCCATGGAGAGGGCCTGTGGCAGGGCAGAAGATCAAAGGAGATGACAGAGACTGCCCCAGAAATCAGGCACTTTCTGCTGTCTGGATGGAAGCCATTTCTGTTAGGGTATGGAGAGGGAAAGTTGGTGTGGGCTTTAGGGAGGGCCAGTCTATCCCAATTTACCTGTAAAGGCTGGGCTTTTGATTGGAAATTCTGAGGGTTTGCTAATACACTTCCATGTACGCCAATAGTTCAGAGATGCTCTCTCAGCAACAGGTATGTCTGCAGGCCGCACGCGTAGATGGTGTTTCCCTTCCTTCAGATTATCTAGAGTCTGTTAGATAAAGAAGAGTACTATCTTGAGAATCTAAACCAAGTAACTATCTACCAATTCTAGTGTGACGATCAGGAAAAACAGTATGTGACTTACTTTGGTTTTTTTCTTTTTTTTTTTTTGAGACAGAGTGTCGTTTTGTTGCCCAGGCTGAAGTGCAGTTGTGTGATCTCAGCTCACTGCAACCTCCACCTCCTGGGTTCAAGCGATTCTCCTGCCTCAGCCTCTCGAGTAGCTGGGATTACAGGCACCTGCCACCACACCCGGCTAATTTTTTTTTTTTTGTATTTTTAATAGAGACGGAGTTTCACCATGTTGGCCAGGCTGGTCTTGAACTCCTGATCTCAGGTGATCTGCCTGCCTCGGCCTCCGAAAGTGTTGAGATTACAGGCACGAACCACCGTGCCCAGTGACTTACTTTAACTGTTTTGAAATAAATTAGGCAATCACACACAAAAAAAATGTAAACATGTGGGGCTATAGGGTGACATGCTGATATTCAAAGTCCCAATGATTATTTCTCTTCTGATTTTTGAAACAAGTTTTATTATACTTTTATGTTGAGTAATAGTAATTTATCTTGCACAATCTAAAAAGTAATTTCTATTTAATCATTAAAAACTTATTTTTTGCTATCATTTTCCTTCAAGTGCTCAAAACCACTTTTGACCTGTTATAATTGTGATTTGCTATTGTTTGTGTACATCCTAACCCTGGGTAGTGATCTAAGTGGTGAGATTGAGGTATAATAAACATGTCTTATATTGCCACAGGGCTCCACATTTTTCAATGCACTTTGACACATGTTTGCTCATTTACCATGACATGACTCTGTGAGACAGATGTGGTTGGTGTCTTACTGATGAGGCAGCTGAGGTCAAAGGCTTTGCAGCCTGCCCAAGCAGTCTTCCAAGTCCAGAGCTTGTCAGCTTGAAGGATCAAGCGACCAGGGGTGGGCTGAAGCTGGAGTGGAGCACCCCAACTAGGCAAGCCTGAAGCTCAGGGCGGTCTTTGTGCCACCCTTACCCAGGGACCCATTCTCCCTCAAAAGTCCTGCAGGGGGCAGATTATCATAACATCAGCCCCCTTTTTTTTTTTTTTTTTTTTTTCCTGCCTTTACTCTAGAAGAAGATACATAGGATTTTCCCAATAAATTTCTGGATATAGCAGGGCAAGTGGTACTTTAAAGGCACCAGGTCCTCATAATGGACAGATGCCCCAGATTCAGTCTGAAACTAACAAAAGTATCTGCCTCTAAATGCTGCTATGTCAATGAAGCCCTTGTGAAGTTGCTCTCAAAAATCCTGAGCATTGAGACTAGCCCTCTGGTGGCCAAGCTATAAACTGTGCCCGCATAATCACTTAAGGTCGATGCAAAAGAAGGCGGGCCAGAGTGGGAGAATCTTTCCCACTTTGGATGGTTGGAGGGTTTGCAAAAGCACTGGGCAATGGTGGGATCATGGGGAGTGCTTTCCTGTGGCAGTGAACAATGGGGGAGACAGTGTGTGTGTAGAACGCTGGAAGACAGTCTGTCATTCATTTGAGAAATACTCATTGTGCATCACCAGGGCCACAGTCAGACACTGTGCCTGCCCTCAAGAAGCTCTCAGCTTGGGAGAGAAGAAAGACATGAAAAACCACAATTTACGTATACTGAGATTAGAGCCAGTGTCAGTTACAAAGTTTCTGGACTTCCAGGAACCCTGGGATTTCTTTCCACAGCATTAGAAGGGAGCATTAGAGTCTCCCTCTGTCACCCAGGCTGGAGTGCAGTGGTGCAATCTAGGTTCACTGCAACCTCCGCCTCCTGGGTTCAAGTGATTCTCCTGCCTCAGCCTCCCAAGTACCTGGGATTACAGGTGCCTGCCACCATGCCCGGCTAATTTTTGGATTTCTAGTAGAGACGGGGTTTTAGGCTGGTCTCGAACTCCTGGCCTTAAATGATCCACCAGCCTTGGCTGGTGCTGGGATTATAGGTGTGAGCCACTGCGCCCAGGCCTGCCTCTCCATTTTCTCTCCTTTCCCCTAGTCCTGGTCCCCCAGCCCCCAGGTCCTCTCCACACAGTGATCTTGCAAACATATGAGGTGAGTCCAAATCACTCCTCATCTTAAAAAACTTTAGTGCTTCCTGTTGCTATGGGATAAATCCAGATTCTCCTTTGCATTGCACATAATGTCCTTCACAATCAATGGAGGGAGTAGGGTATACATGAAAAGCACAAGGGCTTTGAACTCAGCATATCTGGGGTAAATCCTGACTCTGTCACTTAAGAGCTAACATTTATTAGCCATGGACTTTTAAACTGAATCCTTCCAATCTTCCCCTGACAACAAACTAGGCTCTGGTCTCATCACTCCCTTTGAGGACACGGGAAACTAGGTCCAGGAAGAGGTAGGGGACTAAGTGCACCAAGTAAGTGGAGATGCTAGGAACGAAACCCAGGACTCTGGAGCCCAAGCCCTTAGCGACTGTTTTGTTTTTATTGATATGTAATAGTTGTTCATATTTTTGGGGTACATGTGATATTTTGATACATGGATACAATGTATAATGATTAATTTAGGGTAATGAAGATATCCATCACGTCATTTTTTTTTTTTTTTTTTTTGAGACAGAGTCTCACTCTATCACCTAGGCTGGAGTGCAGTGGCATGATCACAGTTCACTGCAGCCTCGACATACTGGGCTCAACTGATCCTCCCACCTTACTCTCCTGAGTAGCTGGGACCACAGGTGCACATCACAATACCCTACTTTTTTTTTTTTTTTTTTTTTTGAGACAACGTCTCACTCTGTTGCCCAGGCTGGAGTGCAGTGGCACAATCTTGGCTCACTGCAACCTCTGCCTCCCAGGTTCAGGTGATCCTCCCACCTCAGCCTCTGGAATAGCTGGGACCACAGGCATGCACCACCACACCTGGCTAATTTTTTTGTATTTTTAGTAGAGGTAGGGTTTTGCCACATTGCCCTGGCTGGTCTCAAACTCTTGGACTCAAGTGATCTGCCTACCTCAGCCTCCTAAAGTACTGGGATTGCAGGCATGATCCACCACGCCCGGCCCACAGCCAGCTAATTTTTAAGTTTTTTTGTAAAGACAAGGCTTTGCCATGTTTTCCAGGCTGGTCTTAAACTCCTGGGCTCAAGCGATCCTCCCACATTGGCCTCCTGGGATTATAGGCATGAACCACTGGGACAGACCCATCACCTCAAACATTTATCTTTTCTTTGTAATAGAAACATTCCAATGATTTTCTTCTAGCTAGTTTGAAATATACAATATATTATTGTTAACTATAGTATTCCTAGCACACTACCAAATACAAGAGCTTATTCCTTTTATTTGACTGTATTGTACCCATTATTCAAATTCTTCTCATCCCCTTCCCTCCTCCTACTTCTCCCAGCCTCTGCTGCCTTCCACTTGTCATGTAACTTCTCCAAGCCTCAGGTTCCTCACAGGCAAAGTCGAGGCAGTAAAATCTGGAAGGTGTTGTAAGGATTAAATGAAACAGTATGTTAATTTCCTTTCTCTTGGAGGTCATATCCTAAATTTCCTTCCTCCCTCCCCCCCTCCCTCCCTTCCTTCTTTCTTTTCTTTTCTTTTCTTTTTTTTTTAATAGGGCCTTGCTGTGTCACCCACACTGGAATGCAGTGGTACAATCATCATGGCTCATTGCAGCCTCGACCTCTTGGGCTTAAACAATCCTCCTGCCTCAACCTCCCAAGTAGCTGGATCACAGCTGTGCGCCGCAACACCCCACTAACTTTTTGATTTTTTGTAGAGATGAGGTATTGCTATGTGGCCCAGGCTGGTCTCAAACTCGTTAGCTCAAGTGATCCTCCCACCTCGGCCTCCCAAAGTGTTGGGATTACAGGCATCAGCCACTGCGCCCAGCCTAAATTACCTTTCCAGCCTCATCTCCCATCATTCTTTATGTTTACACCCCATCATCAGTGACACTAAACTCCACAAAACTCCAAAAACACATCACATTCTTTGACACCTCCCTAGCTTTGTGTACGCTATTCCATCTGCCCAGAATACTCCTCCCCATTCTGTTCCTGAAGAGGCTGGAACCTCTCCGAGCCAGAATGGGTCATCCTCCCACTTTGTTCCCATAGACACCCAACACTTTCACTTCTCTCTGCAGGCCTCTGGCTCAGTTTCAGGTCAGTTCTTCCCCCATACCAAGTTTCCTGGGGAGAGGCTGGTTTGATGCATCCCCATTTTGTATTCTAGAACCTAGCATGCATATGAAAGAATGCATGAAAATGGAGGGCTAGCCAGGTGCGGTGGCTCACACCTGTAATCCCAGCACTTTGGGAGGCCGAGCTGGGCAGACCACTTGAGATCAGGAGTTTGAGACAAGCCTGGCCAACATGGTGAAACCCTGTCTCTACTAAATATACAAAAAATTAGCCAGGCTTGGTGGTGCATGCCTGTAGTCCCAGCTACTCTAGAGGCTGAGGCAATCATTTGAACCCGGGAGGCAGAGGTTGCAGTGAGCTGAGATCACGCCACTGCACTCAAGCCTGGGAGACAGAGCGAGACTCCAGCTCAAAAAAAAATAAATAATAAATAATAAATAAATAAAATAAATAAATAAATAGAAAAAGGAAGGGCTGGAGGGCTGATTTTCTGCAAAGAAAAGCAAAAAGAGACATGGGAGATCTCCAAAGGAACGAACAGAGTAGACTGCACTCATAAAACTGAGAAAGATGGAAAGATGTTGAGTATCCAAAACTGCAGGAAAAACCAGCACAAGATTTCAATGGGCAGAGCCTATGGAGTTCAGAGGACAATGAAGACAGGGATTCCACCTTGGAATCTGGAGGTCAGAGGGAAGACCTAAGCGGGAGAGGGACAGGGATGAAGGAGAGGGAGAGAGGATGGCAAGAAGAAAGAGTTCAGCTTAGGTCTGATTTGTGATGGACAGAAAGACAGTAGGTGAAGTAGCAAGAAAAGGGTGAAACTAGGGAGAGTCAGCTAGGGGAGCCTAGCACTCTAAGCCCATGCTCAGTGGACCGCATCACAGGAACCTGAACCTGCCACTTACTTCACCTGCAGATTCAAGCCCCAAGATTCTGTCTCACTGGAGAAAATAATAGTGCCCTTGAACAAGTCTAAATTGGCCACGTAGGAGGAGGCCTGTGGTGGGGAGAGGAGGATATAAATCCCTGCGCAGGACAACACTCCTATTTGGAGGTGTTTGGTACTGGATGTGTCCTCTGGAATGGGTCAGTAATGATAGTCTAGCTAGTTTGAGAGGAGATGTGCTAGTTGAGGAGAGAATGATCTATTTTGCAGAAATGAAATCTCCATTTCCTGCTATTTTCAAGCATGTAAAGTGCTAGCAGCACCACTTCCCCCAAGAAAAGTATGCCTGAGAAACCTTAAAAGAGGCCGGGCGCGGTGGCTCAAGCCTGTAATCCCAGCACTTTGGGAGGCCGAGACGGGCGGATCACGAGGTCAGGAGATCGAGACCATCCTGGCTAACACGGTGAAACCCCGTCTCTACTAAAAAAATACAAAAAACTAGCCGGGCGAGGTGGCGGGCGCCTGTAGTCCCAGCTACTCCGGAGGCTGAGGCAGGAGAATGGCGTGAACCCGGGAGGCGGAGCTTGCAGTGAGCGGAGATCCGGCCACTGCACTCCAGCCTGGGCGACAGAGTGAGACTCCGTCTCAAAAAAAAAAAAAAAAAAAAAAAAAGAAACCTTAAAAGAGAGAAAAACTGGCCAGGCATGGTGGCTCACACCTGTAATCCCAGCACTTTGGGAGGCCGAGGAGGGTGGATCACGAGATCAGGAGACTGAGGTCATCCTGGCTAACACGGTGAAACCCCGCCTCTACTAAAAATACAAAAAAATTAGCCGGGCGTGGTGGCGGGTGCCTGTAGTCACAGTTACTCGGGAGGCTGAGGCAGGAGAATGGCATGAACCCAGGAGGCAGAGCTTGCATGAGCTGAGATTGCGCCACTGCACTCCAGCCTGGGCGACAGAGTGAGACTCAGTCTCAAAAAAAAAAAAAAAAAGAGAGAGAGAGAAACTAAAACAAACAAGTCCACAAAGATTGCCATCCTTGCCAGTCAGGTCATGCTGCATGCCAGGCCCAGGCATCGGCCTTGACCTAGGCTCAGGAGCCTCAACAAGGCTGTTTTCCAAACTCTGTCAACCAGTACTTGCTCTGACTTCTAGAAATACAAGTCCTCTACTCACGGAAAGCCATTCGGGTGCTATAAGAAATCACAGAAACCATTCTCAGCCCCTCACTTACTTATTTTTGGTCTGCCAGTTTCCCCTAATAGATATAATCTCCCCAAGACCTCAGGACCTTGGCTGTTTTGTCCTCTGCCGTATTTGCAGCACCTAGAACAAGGCCTGTGGGGTCTCAATACCTTTTTGTTCAATGAATGGCTAAATGAATGAAGAACATTCCAGAGAGCCTGGGCTTCCAGCTGCCCTCTAGCTTTGCTGACTGAAGTTGCCACAGAGTGTGTGGCTGGTCTGCTATAGGCTGACTTCAAGTCTGCTTTCATCTGCCTGAATACAACTTCTAGGAATTTTACTTTTCACATGTAATGAGCTGGAAAAAGTTATTGGAGAGAGGATTTCTTAAGGAAAATACAGACCTTAAATCAATTCAGATAGCTAATTTCTAGCACAAGGATAACTGATGTTGCTTTTGGCCTAGATAGTGATGAAAAAAATATGTCAATCAGAAGCAACATAAAACTGATGGCGTGGGGAAGTATGTGTACGTATATGTGTGGTTGCAAAGATGGCTGACAAATGCACCCTGCTGGCAGAGCTTTGGGACTTAGCACAGGTTTTCCAAAGCAGCAGCAGTTCTCAGAGATGCCTTATGCTGTGATGTAGGCTGTTGGAAGGAATGTGATGGTAAAGGAGCTTGGGGGAACTTGCAAATCCCTGACTGCCTTGTAAAGACAAGGAGGGCCAGCACTGCTTTAAGGCTCAAGGAAACCAAGGCTGGTAGAACAAAAGGATGTGCAGAACAGCTGCTGTCAGCCCCCAAAGCCAAACAAGACTCAGCTTTTTGCATTTCAAATCTACCCCTTCACTGCTGGCTCCAGTCCCCTTACTCTGCAGAAGTCATCTTGGGCATAGCATAGAGTGCTCTCTCAGCAGATATGTTGTGAAGCACATGCAAATGCTGGGTACTGTGATAGGTGCTAGGTGTTTGTTTCATGAAAACATGAAAAGAGTACAGTCCAGTGAGGGAGAAAGACATATGAATACATCATCACAATAGAATTAGCACTGCTAGAACAGGGGAATTCAGTGTGTTATGAGAGCAGAGAGACAAAAACTTAGGAAATGTCAGGATAGTCTTCCAGTGGGCCACATTCAGGCCAAATCTTTTTTTTTTTTTTTTTTTTTTTTCCTGAGATGGAGTCTCGCTCTGTTGCCCAAGCTACAGTGCAGTGGCACAATCTTGGCTCACCGCAATCTCCACCTCCCAGGTTCAAGTGATTCTCCTGCCTCAGCCTCCTAAGTAGCTGGGATTACAGTTGCCTGCCACCATGCCTGGCTAATTTTTGTATTTTTAGTAGAGATGGGGTTTCACCATCTTGGCCAAGTTGGTCTCAAACTCCTGACCTCAAGTGATGCACCTGCCTCAGCCTCCCAAAGAGCTGGGATTACAGGCGTGAGCCACCGCCCCTGGCTTAGGGCAAATCTTAAAAGGCGAGAAATCCAGGAAGAGGAAACAGCAAGTGAAAAGGTATAAAGAGAAAGCATGTGGGGTGCTTGGGGTGTGGCTGAACTTCAACGTGTGTGTGTGTGCCTGTGTGTGTTCATGTGTGTGTGCATGTGTATGTGGCCCTGCCTGCATGTAGGTGTGTGTCTTTGTTGGGATATGAACCAGCACAAGCAGATGGGCCAGCCTATGAGGAGCCCTGATGCCATGTCAAGGGGTTTGCATTTGACTCATCCACTTACCCATACCACAGACAAGCTACACAGTTGGGATGAATATCTGCTGCTTATGTCATCCTCTTCCTTTCCAAGATCACAGTCATAATCTCACATCATGAGTAATGGGAAATGTGAGACTGCCACTGGTCTATTTTCTTAAAAACATCATTTGTGTGATCAACAGCGGGCGCCTGTAGTCCCAGCTACTCGGGAGGCTGAGGTGGGAGAATGGCGTGAACCCGGGGGGCGGAGCTTGCAGTGAGCCGAGATCGCGCCACTGCACTCCAGCCTGGGAGACACAGTGAGACTCCGTCTCAAAAAAAAAAAAAAAAAAAAAAAAACTCCCTGGCTCCCTTGAGCACAAGGAATGAAGGCGGGTTTGGGTTGCTTGCTGGTAGCAGAATGCTCACAAGGGGAACAATTTAAATTTCCAAACTGAGAAGTCCCCAGAAGGTGTGAAAAAGGAAACATAAGTAGCATGTCCTGTCAACACATTGTCCTCAGTGGACTTCAGGGGGAAAGTAAAAGAGAATAGATAATCTGCCATGAACCTTAAACCCTAGTGAATGACCCTGAAGGGAAATTCCACACTCTGCAGCTGTGACTCCCACCCAGGCTGATGGATGTGAAGGGCTCAGATCAGTTTACATTTAGGTGAAGTGGCCTTCCCAAATTACACAGGAAGTTCTAGGAGGCCCTATGATATTAATGTGTGGACCTGTAATGTCTACTTTGTATTTCTCCTATAAACAATATACAGTATTCCAAAACATCCAGATTCATGGATTTACATATCAGCTTTTATGACTCCCAAATTTTTATCTCTAGGCCTAATTGTTTCCATGAATTCCAGACCTGTACATCTAGCGCCTCCTGTTTACCTTCCCTTGGATGGTTTTATTGCACTTTCATTGTCAAACTCAACATGTTCAGATCCTAACTCCTGATTTTCCTCGCTAAACCTGTGTACACATCCCTCAAAATCCACCATTCATCTGGTTGCTCAGGAAAGAAACAAAGGAGTTGTCCATTCTCTCTCACCCTACATTCAATTCATCAGCAAACCCTGTCAGTTCTACCAGCAAGACATATTCAGAGTGTGAACACCTCTAATACCACTATTACCACCATAGACCAAACCACCATTATCTTTCATCTGGATACTGCAGGAGCCTCTTAACTGGTCCGTCCACTTCCTCTCCTGCTCTGCTGTAGTCTAGGCCGGGGGTCAGCAAGTTTTTTTCTGTAAAAGGTCTGACAGTAAATATTTTAGGCTTTGCTTTGCTAACCACATGGTCTCTGTCAACTCAACCACTCAGCTCTGTGTTATAGCTTGAGAGCAGCCGTAGACAACACATAAACAAATGAGCATAGCTATATTCCAGTAAAACTTTATCAATGGCACTGAAATTTGATTTTTTTTTTTTTTTTTGAGACGGAGTCTTGCTCAGCGTCCAGGCTGGAGTGCAGTGGTGTGATCTCAGCTTACTGCAACCACCGTCTCCCAGGTTCAAGCAATTCTCTCATCTCAGCCTCCCAAGTAGCTGGGATTACAGGCACTTGCCATCATGCCCAACTAATTTTTGTATTTTAATAGAGATGGGGTTTCACTATGTTGGCTAGGCTGGTCTTGAACTCCTGACCTCAGGTGATCCGCCCGCCTTGGCCTCCCAAAGTGTTAGGATTACAGGCGTAAGCCACCACGCCCCGGCCTGAAATTTGAATTTCATATGATTTTTACATAGCACAAAATATTTTTGATTTTTTTTCAACCATCTAAAAATGTAAAACCCATTCTTAGCTTATGGGCTTTCTAAAAAAGGTAGTGGCTGAATTTCGTCCATGGGCTGTAGTTTGCAGATTCTTGATCTAAGGTTAAGCCAGCAGCCAATGATCTTTTTTTTTTTTTTTGGAGATAGAGTCTCACTCTGCCGCCCAGGCTGGAGTGCAGTGGTGTGATCTTGCCTCACTGCAACCTCCACCTCCTGGGTTCAAGCGATTCCCCTGCTTTAGCCTCCTGAGTAGCTGGGATTACAGGCGCGTGCCACCATGCCCAGCTAATTTTTGTATTTTTAGTACAGACAGGGTTTCACCATGTTGGTCAGGCTGGCCGCCTCAGCCTCCCAAAGTGCTGGGATTACAGGCGTGAGCCACCGCACCCAGAATTTTTTTTTTTTTTTTTTTTTTTAAAAGAGAAGGTCTTGCTCTGTCACCCCGGCTGGGATGCAGTGGTGAAATCTCGGCTTACTACAGCCTTGAACTCCTGGGCTCATGTGATCCTCCTGGCTTCAGCCTTCTGAGTAGCTGAGACTACCGGCACATGCTACCATGCCTGGCTAATTTTCAATTTTTTCGTAGAGATGATGTCTTGTTGTGTTGCCCAGGCTGGTCTCCAACTCCTGGCCTCAGATGATCCTCCCACCTCAGCATCCCAAAGTGTTGAGATTACAGGTGTGAGCCACTGTGCCCAGCCCCTCTCTCCCTCCCTCCCTCCTTCCCTTCTTTCTTTCTTTCTTTCTTCCTTCCTCCCTTCCTTCCTTTCTTCTCTCCCTTTCTCCCTCTCTTCCTCTCCCTCCCTCCTTCCTTCCCTCTCTCTTTCCTTTTTTTTCTTTCCTTTTCTTTCTTTCCTTTTTTCTTTCTTTCTTTTTCTTTCTTTTTCTTCCTTCCTTTCTCTTTCTTTCTCTTTCTTTCTTTTCGTTCTTTCATTCTTTCTTTTCTTCTTTATTGAGATATATTTCACATATTTTAAAACTTACCCATTTAAAGCATGCAATTCAGTGGCTTTTAGTCTATTAACAGAATCAAGCAACCATCACCACAATCTATTTCAATATCCCTAAAAGAAAGCCTGTACCCATTAACAGTCACTGCTCATTCTCCATTCTCACTCATCCATCCTTCCTACTCTGAGCCCCAGCCCTAGGAAGCCACTTATCTACCTTCTGTCTCTATAAATTTGCCTATTCCGCACATTTTAGATAAATAGAATGATACAATATGTGGTGCTATTTTATTTATTTATTTGTTTGTTTGTTATAGAGATGGGGTTTCGTCATGTTGCCCAGGCTGGTCTTGAACTCCTAAGCTCAAGTGATTCACCCACCTCAGTCTCCCAAAGTGCTGGGATTATAGGCATGAGCCACCGCACCCAGCTGTGTCTATCTTCTATACACATAATCATACAAAAGGACTGTTTATTTCACTTAGCTGATTTTTTTTCATTTAGCATTTTATATATACATATATATATATATATATATATATATATATATATATATATAGAAAGAGAGAGAGAGAGAAAGACAGGGTCTTGCTTTTGTCATTCAGGCTGGAACACCGTGGTGCAAACATGATTCATTGCAGCCTTGACCTCCCTGGCTCAAGCGATCCTCCTGCCTCAGCCTCCCAAGTAGTTGGGACTATAGGCATGAGCCATCATGCCTAGCTAAATTTCTTTTTTAATTTTTGGCAGAGACGGAATCTCACTTTGTTGCCCAGGCTGGTCTTGAACTTCTGGCTTCAAGCAATCCTCCCGCCTCAGCCTCCAAAAGCTACCTATAACATTTAGAATAAATCCTGTGTCTTCACCATGGCTTTCAAGGTTCTGCAAGATCTGGCTTACTCTGACCTCACTGTCAACCTTTGACATCTCCCTACCTCTCACTGTACTTTACAATGGCCTCCAAGTAGGCGAAAGAGTCACTATAACCTCAGGGTATTAATGTTTAACTACTCCTTTTTTTTTTTTTTTTTTTTTTTGAGATAGTCTCACTCTGTTATCTAGGCTGGAGTGCAGTGGCGCAATCTCAGCTCCCTGCAACCTCCACATCCTGGATTCAAGTGATACTCCTGCCTTAGCCTCCAGAGCAGCTAGGATTACAGGCATGAGCCACCATGCCCAGCTAATTTTTTGTGTTTTGTTTGTTTGTTTGTTTTTGAGATGGAGTCTTGCTCTGTTGCCCAGGCTGAAGTGCAGTGGCACGATCTCGGCTCACTGTAACCTCCACCTCCGGGGTTCAAGCGATTCTTCTGCCTCAGCCTCCTGAGTAGCTGGGATTATAGGTGTGCAACACCATGCCTGGCTAATTTTTGTATTTTTAGTTGAGATGGGGTTTCACCATGTTGGCCAGGCTGGTCTTGAACTCCTGACCTCGTGATCGCCTGCCTCGGCCTCCCAAAGTGCTGGGATTGCAGGCGTGAGCCACCACGCCCAGCTACTTTTTTTGTTTTTTAGCAGAGATGGGGTTTCTGTATGTTGGCCAGGCTGGTCTCCAACTGTGGCCTCAAGTGATCTAACCCACCTCGGACTCCCAAAGTGCTGGGATTATAGGTGTGAGCCACCGCGTCTGGCCTAACTATTCCTAATGTCTGTAAGTTCTTTCCCCAGATACCTGTATGCCTTACCCCTTTGCCCCTTTTTCATTCAGATTTCTGCTCAAATGTTGCCTTGTCAATGAGGCCTGCCTGATCACTGTTTTCTTATTTAAGTATTTATTGACAAGGTCTAGCTCTGTCACCCTGGCCGAAGTGCAGTGGTGCAAATACGGCTCACTGTGGCCTCAAACTCCTGGGCTCAAGCAATCCTCCCACCTCAGTCTCCTGAGTAGCTGGGACCACAGGCACGCACCATCACGTCTGGCTAATTAAATTTTTTTTTTTTTTTTGTAGAGACAGGGTTTTGCCATGTTGCCCAGGCTGGTCTTGTCCTGGACTCAAGAGATCCTCCTGCCTCGGCCTCCCAAAGTGTTGTGATTGCAGGTGTGAGACACCATGCCCAGCCTCTGATCACTCAGTACAGGAGTCACTTCCCTGGCTCCAGTCACTTGCTATCCCCTTACCCTTCTTGCTGCATACTACACATCTGAATATTAAAAGACAAGGAGATTCGATGTGAATGTTTTATTCTTTCAACTAAGTTCTAGTACTATAAGGACAGTAAAACAATGATATACTGGGGAAAATGTAGCAATATACATTTGCTTAAAAGACTGATTGAATAAGCAAAAACTACAAAAAAAAAAAAAGAAAAAAGAAAATCATATAAACACAATCTGAAATTCCAAGAAGTCCTGGAATACAGAAATGCCCTCCTCCTTCATTACACAGGAAGCACTGTTTTGTTTTCATAGCATATATCTCTACCTGACATTGTACAGCTATAGGCTTCACTCCTGTATCTCCAGAACTTGGTGTAAGTTTGGTGCTCAATATACAATAAGACACTAATAAACAGCAAGTGTATCCTTTGGAGGCCACAACTACGGGCTAGGGGTGGGGGTTGGGTGGGCAGGTGGAGTTGGGGGATGTGGGGAATGGGGAGGGGTGGAGAGCAGAGCAGCAGCATAAGCCTGGGTGCCTGTCCTCCAGAAGCTTCCCATCTTGTGCTGATTGGTGGTCATTCTACATGGCTTTCCATCAAAGCCTACTATGTCACAGATAATTCTCAGTAGAATATGCATTTGTTGAGTGCATGGGAACCTTAGTTAGCAGGAGGAAAAGTCCCATTTTTATTGTTAGGGGCTAAATCTGAAAGACACTGTGGTAAGGAGTACTAACAGTTTAGAACAGTTTAGATATATGCTGCCCAATATGGTAGCCACTAGCCACGTATGATTATTGACTACTTGAAATGTGACAGTCTGAGACCCAGCACGGTGGCTCACATCTGTAATCCCAGTAATTTGGGAGGCCGAGGTGGGCAGATTGCTTGAGGCCAGGAGTTTGAGACCAGCCTGGCCAACATAACAAAACCCCATCTCCACTAAAAATACAAACATTAGCTGGGCGTGGTGCTGCACACCTGTATTCCCAGCTACTCGGGAGGCTGAGGCATGAGAATCTCTTGAACAAGGAAATGGAGGTTGCAGTGAGCCAAGATAGCACCACTGCGCTCTCGCCTGGGCGACAGAGTGAGACTCTGTCTCAAAAAAAACAATAAAAAAAAGAAAGAAAGAAGTGTGACAGTCTGAATCTGAGATGTGCTGTAAGTATAAAACACATAATGGATTTTGAACGCAGTACAAGGAATGTAAAATTTCTCAATTTCTAAATATTGATTACATGTTGAAATAACATTCTGAATATATTTAATAATGCTTTGAATACATAGTTAATATTTTGAGTATAATAATATATTATTAAATTGACATCATCTGTTTCTTTTTACTGTTTTAGATGCAGCTGTAGAAAATTTAAAATTACATAAGTGGCCCACATACATGGCTTACATTATACTTTTATTGGATCATCCTATGTTTTCCCCAAAGCCCACAGGAATAATGCCTGGAACCCAGAATGCTCTTCATAAATATTGGATGAATGCATTAAGTTGGGCTGCCTGAGTAGGGTCTAAAGACTAAGAATTGGCAAACTCCAATTTCTCCAAGCAAAGTATTTGCCCATTTAGTAAAAAAATCTGAGTATCTGATAGGCCTTAGCAGTGGGAAAGTGGTGGAAATGTGTAAAGCTGTTGATTAGCTTGAGGCGACTGTTGGTTCCCAGCTGTATTTACACTCTGCTTCAAGAAATAAACACTATTTCAGTTGGGCCAACTCAAATATTTATTTCTTTGAAAACACCATTTCCAAAGTGTAAGCACTTGTTTTACAGTCTTTTTTAGGGAGGCAGATCCACATGATTCTTCAAATACTTCTACTCCTCACACAACGTGGAACTTTGGAATTGGACCAACCCATTGGCTTCTGAGGTGCAGCCTCCCATTTAGAAGCTGCCTGTGGCTGGACATGGTGGCTCATGTTTGTAATCTCAGCACTTTGGGAGGCCAAGGCGGGCGGATAACTTGAGCTCAGGAGTTCAAGACTAGCCTGGCCAACATGGTGAAACCCTGTCTCTACTGAAAACACAAAAATTAGCCGAGTGTGGTGGCACAAGCCTGTAATCCCACCACTTGAAGCCTTAGGAAGGAGAATTGCTTGAACTCAGGAGGCGGAGGTTGCAGTGAGCCGAGATAGCGCCATTGCACTCCAGCCTGAGACAGAGCAAGACTCTATCTCAAAAAAAAAAAAAAAGCTGCTTCCTTGATATATTTTGTTTCAATTTGGGAAGTGAAGACAGCAAAGGGGTTAAAGGGCTTAATACACTGTACAATAAGCTTGTATTCTTTAAAATGTTCTTTAAAAAATTGCCTTGATCTCTGATTTTCTGCAACAAATAAGTTACTCCCTCCCTTCTACCTCAGAATGATGCCTTGGCATAGAGTCGTCAGCAATCCTGTCATGACAGGCCATTTAAGTGGTTTTGAAGCCACTTGTAAACAATTCTAGTACTCCATTCCTGGGGCAGCTGGAAAAAAATAATTAAATTCAAGAAGGTAGCTTGAAAAAGAAAAAGAAAAAAAAATACAGCAACTTGCCTGGGAATATATTAAGAATTTGTAGGCGAGGCACGGTGGCTCACGCCTATAATCCCAGCACTTTGGGAGGCTGAGGTGGGTGGATAACCTGGGGTCAGGAGTTCGAGACCAGCCTGGCCAACACGGTGAAACCCCATCTCTACTAAAAACACAAAAATTAGCCGGGTGTGGTGGCGGGTGCCTGTAATCTCAGCTACTCAGGAGGCTGAGGCAGGAGAATCACTTGAACCCGGGAGGCGGAAGTTGCAGTGAGCCGAGATTGCACCATTGCACTCCAGCCTGGGTGACAAGAGTGAAACTCCATCGCAAAGAAAAAAAAAAAAAGAATTTCTGATATTCCAAATATAGAATGACTTTTAAGAGAAAACACTGAATTATTTAGTAAGAAGCATCCATAAAAACATACACTATGAAATGTTCTCATTCCTCTATGGCCCAGATACGCATGGTCTATTTCAATTTTCTTCTAAAAAGTGTTGAGGTACAGTTGGTGGTTCACTGAGCTACACTGCAGCTTGTCAGGTTAGTGCTGATAGAGATGGAATAAACAACTTGTACAGACGGTAGGATTAATACGGAGGATGGTCAATAGTCCTTCCCAGTTGTAATATTTAGTTCTTCCAGGTTAAAAAGAATTGTTCAAAAACTACTGAATAAACTACTTAAGATCAGTCACAGAAATGATTTCTGTGGCTTGGAGAAAAATTAGGAAGGAAAGGTAATGTTTCTTGGCAGTACTTTAATGGTTTATAAGTAAAGGTATTTAAAGCTCTTATTATAATAATAATAATAATAATAAAGTTTCTTGGAAGACAAAGAAGTGATAGTAAAGGAAAGATTCTGCAGAACTTGTTTTTTTCTCTCTCTCTCTTGACATTTGGCCCAAGATGAGAACTTTTTGCTTTGCTGTAAATGCATCTTGTGTACCTAACAGGCACAATGAGAGGTGATATTCTTGATAAATCTTTTAGATTTTAAATCTCAGACATGATGTACATAGCAAATCCTAAAATGTCTAAAGTGTTCTCCTTTTAAGATTCAAAAAACAAAAACAAGAAGCAGCTTAATACAGGATTTTCAAGAGCCAGGGGCACCCTCTCAGTGGATAGTAAATCCCATTCTGGGTCCATGGTGGCTGCTAGTATAACTAAAGCACAGTTGGGATGAAGTCATTTATTAAGAATATGTAGGCTGGGTGTGGTGGCTCATGCCTGTAATCCCAGCTCTTAGGGAGGCCAAGGGAGCACTAAAGGAGGCCAATTAGAGAGGATAACTTGAGCCCAGGAGTTCGAGACCAATCTGGGCAACATGGAAAGGATTGGCTGGGCATGGTGGCATGCACCTGTGTTCCCAGCTACTCAGAGGGACTGAGGTGGGAGGCAGGAAGATCCTTTGGGCTTGGGAGGTAGAGGTTGCAGTGAGCTGTGATTGCAACAGACACCCTGTCTCAAAAAAACAAAAGCAGGTAATTTCAATGTATTGTTTTTTACTTTTTTTTCCTTTTTACTCACCCCTATACTAATGAGGAAATTATTTATTACTTTAACATACTTATTACATTTGCCCATTAAGAGGGTCATCTCAGCAACCAATATATAACAGGAAACAACATTTAGTGATGTAAAGCCATGTTACTGATCCACCACTCCCAGAAAACAAGAGCATCTTACCTGCAGCAAAGGCATCAGCTGCAAACCCAATGCTTGCTCATACAGCAAGTTCAGTTCCGCACAACTGGAGAAGGAGAGTTTGGAGGTGTAGAGGTAATAGTGCACGTGCCTAAATGTGGAACCATCTCTGTCAATAAATAGCCTCTGGCTTTCTGAAGAAGTCAAGGCTGAAGCCTCTTTCCACAGCAGGGAGTCTGGAAACTGAGAGAGTTTGCTTCTGGGAACCGAGAAATGCCAGCCCCCTACGTTGAAATGAAACAAGTCCTCTGATGATTCATGAGACATGCCAAACTCCTCCTAAAGGGGGAATGAAAAAGAGATCTATGCAAGAAAAAGAAATAAAAAGGCATCCAGATTGAAAAGGTAGAAATAAACTATCTCTGTTTGCTGATGACATGATCTTGTATGTAAAAAATCCTAAGGAATTCACCAGAAAACTATCAGAAATGAGTCCAGGCCAGGCATGGTGGTTCACACCTGTAATCCAAGCACTTTGGGAGCCTGAGGTGGGAAGATGGCTTGAGACCAGGAGTTTGAGGCTGCAGTGAGCTATGATTGTAACACTGTACTCTGGCCTAACAGAGCAAGATCCTATCTCAAAAAAGAAAAACAAACAAAACAAACAACAACAACACACAAAAATGAGCCCAACAAGTTTGAAAGATGCAGAGCAATATTAAAAAATGTTGTATTTTTATACTTTAGTAATGAACAATCTGAAAGTGAAATTAAGAAAACAATTCAATTCCATTTACAATAGCATCAAAAATAACATACTTAGGAATAAATTTAACAAAAGAATGAAATACATGTACACTGAAAACTTCAAAACATTGTGAAAATTTAAAAGACCTAAATAAATGAAAAAATATTTGATGCTCATGGATTGGAAGATTTAATATCATTAAGATGACAATAGTCTCCCAATTGATTTACAAATTCAACACAATCTCTGTGAAAATCCTGACTTTTTGCAAAAATTGAAAAGCTGATGCTAAAATTCATATGAACATACAAGGGACCCAGAATAGCTAAAACAGTCTTGAAAAAAGGAGAACAATGTTTAAGAAGTCACATTTCCCACTTTTTTTTTTGTAAAGGCAGACTGCCACATACAGTGCCTTATTAGGATGTGTCTGAAGTCTTGGAAGCTTGACTACCCTACGTGCTCCTACAATGGACCTTGAGAACTTGTTTGGAGGTTCTAGCTAAGAAGAGCAGATACTTGTATACCCTTGACTGAAGACAGGTCCTCCTTTATTGGGGATGGTCGTCCTCTTTGACTGAGCACGCAGCTTCAGGAGGGATGCACATGGAGCAGTGAGGGAAGAGGGGGGACACCCACCTAGCCAGCCAGATCAGCCAAATCAACCCTGGCAATCAATGAAGTGACAGATGTCACAGCCAGATCGCCCTCACATCCCCCACTTTTAAAACTTAT
Source organism: Theropithecus gelada (assembly GCF_003255815.1). Lineage (NCBI taxonomy): Eukaryota > Metazoa > Chordata > Mammalia > Primates > Cercopithecidae > Theropithecus > Theropithecus gelada. The sequence continues at coordinate 25,108,153 of NC_037688.1, forward strand.
TACAGGCCGGGCGGGGTGGCTCACGCCTGTAATCCCAGCACTTTTGGAGACCGAGGCGGGCAGATCACGAGGTCAGGAGATCAAGACCATCCTGGCTAACATGGTGAAACCCGTCTCTACTAAAAATACAAAAAAATTGGCCGGGCATGGTGGCGGGCGCCTGTAGTCCCAGCTACTCAGGAGGCTGAGATAGGAGAATGGCGTGAACCCGGGAGGTGGAGCTTGCAGTGAGCCGAGATTGCGCCACTGCACTCCAGCCTGGGCGACAGAGCGAGACTCCGTCTCAAAAAAAAAAAAAAAAAAAAACTTATTACAAAGCTAGATCAAGAGACAGTGGGCCGGGTGCGGTGGCTCAAGCCTGTAATCCCAGCACTTTGGGAGGCCGAGACGGGCGGATCATGAGGTCAGGAGATCAAGACCATCCTGGCTAACACGGTGAAACTCCGTCTCTACTAAAAATACAAAAAACTAGCCGGGCGAGGTGGCGGGCGCCTGTAGTCCCAGCTACTCTGGAGGCTGAGGCAGGAGAATGGCGTAAACCCAGGAGGCAGAGCTTGCAGTGAGCTGAGATCTGGCCACTGCACTCCAGCCTGGGCGACAGAGTGAGACTCCACCTCAAAAAAAAAAAAAAAAAAAAAAAAAAAAGACAGTGTGCTACTGGCATAAGGATAAATATAAAGCTAAATGGAATAGAATTGAGAGTACAGAATAAAACCCTTACATTTATGATCAATTGAATTTTGATAAGTGATTCAAGATGATTCAATGGATAAAGAATAGTCCTTATAAAAAGTGGTGCTGGGACAACTGCCCATCCATATGCATAAAATATAATAACAATAATAATAAAGTTGGACACCTACCTCACCCCACAGACAAAAATTAGCTCCAAGTGAAACACAGACTTAAAACTATAAAATCCTTTTTAACCCACAGAAATGGAACAAAATATTTGCAAATCATTTGTCTGATAAAGAATTTGTTTTTAGAATATATAAAGAACTCATAAACTCAATAATAAAAAGACAACCAAATTCGAAAATTGGCCAAGCATCTAAATAGACATTTCTCCAAAGAATATATACAAATGACCAATAGCACGAAAAAAGATGCTCAACATCCTTAGTCATCAGAAAAATGCAAATCAAAACCCACAACAAAATGCTACTTCACACCCATTAGTATGGCTAGAATGAAAACAATAGATAATAACAAGTGTCGACAAAGAAACCAGGACCCCCATGCACTGCTGGTGGAGGTGTAAAATGGTGCAGGCACTTTGGAAAACAGTTTGGTGAGTCCTGAAAATGTTAAGCATGGAGTTATTCTACTATGAGCCAGCAATTCCACTCCTAGGTGTGCACTTAAGAGAAATAAAGACGTATGTCCACACCAAAATTTCTAGACTAATGTTCAAGAACATAATAGCCAAAAGGCGGGAATAAACCTAACGTCCATCAACTGACAGATGAGTAAATAAAATGTAGTATATCCATAAATGGAATATTGTTTGTCAATAAGAAGGAATGGGATGAACATGGTGGCTCGTGCTTGTAATCCCAGCACTTTGGGAGATTGAGGCAGGAGATTCGCTTGAGCCCAGGAGTTTGAGGCTACAGTGAGCTGTGATCATGCCATTGCACTCCAGCCCGGGCGACAGAGCAAGGCACATCTCTAAAAAAATAAAAAATAAAAAGGAATGAAGTACTGATACATGATAACAACATGGATGAAACTTGAAACATTATGCCAAGGGAAAGAAGCCAAACACAAAAAATCACATATGATTCCATCCACATGCAATGTGCAGACAACGCAAATTTCTAGAGATAGAAAATAGATTAATGGTTGCCTAGGGCTGGAGAGGCTATGGGGAGATGGGGTGTGACTACTAATGAGAATGGGATTTCTTTTGGAGATGGTGAAAACGTTCTAAAATTGATTGTGATGACAGTTGCTCAACTCTGAACATACTAAAACCCACTAAATTGTACATATTAAAATGTGTGAATTATAAGGTATGTGAATTATATCTCAATAAATCTGTTAAAAAAATAGATGAGGTACTGTCCATTCTATGGAGCACATGCAGAACTCTCTTGGGATCTTACCTGCAGAGACATTACATTACTGGGGGATGAATGCTGTAGATACCTTTTCATATATACAAAGGCAGCAAAGATCACTAACCTTCCTCAGCTCATTGTTAAAAGTTTAAGGTCATCTGTACATCTGTTGGACAAGAGGTTGTTGAAAAAAAATATGTATTTTTTTTTTTGAGACGGAGTCTCGCTCTGTCGCCCAGGCTGGGGTGCAGTGGCTGGATCTCAGCTTACTGCAGGCTCCGCCTCCCGGGTTTACGCCATTCTCCTGCCTCAGCCTCCAGAGTAGCTGGGACTACAGGTGCCTGCCACCGCGCCCTGCTAGTTTTTTTGTATTTTTTAGTAGAGACGGGATTTCACCATGTTAGCCAGGATGTTCTCGATCTCCTGACCTCGTGATCCGCCCGTCTCGGCCTCCCAAAGTGCTGGGATTATAGGCTTGAACCACCGCACCCGGCCGAAAAAAAATATTTTAAGGTCATCTATTTATAAGTAAATTGTCTTCTTTGCTTCAAGATGACCTAGTTTATCAATATGATGGAAAAGTAGAGAGCCATCAAACATACAAACCATCCATATCAAATTTTAAAATAAAGGGCACTACCCTTGTAAAAACATTTTTTAAAGGATAGTAAATAGTATATAGAATTTTACCTAAAAAGAACCATAAAACAATATCAAATTCTAATTAAAAATTGTGCATGCTGAAGTGATGGGACTGCAATGTACTGATATCTTCAATTTATCTTGAGATGAATTTTAAAAAGACAGATTGATGGATAGATAGGATTGCTAGATGGACATGTAATAAAACAAATATGAGCAAAATGTTGATTGTAGAATGTAGATGGTGGATATATGGTGCTCACTGTACAATTCTTTCAATCTTTCTGAATGTTTATAAAATTGCATTAAGACGTTCGTGGGTGAAAAAGAGTGTTAAAGTAAGAGGTGATTACTTAAGAAAGGAAAAGCTCCCTGCTCCAGAAAGAACCTGCATTTCCTATTCTGACAGCTAAGGAAAGAAAATAAATGCATGTAAGAAAGAATGGGATGGGCATCTCTCCCACAGCAAGCCTAGTCTAAATATTCAGACATAAGGAAGAGCAATTATATATGCCACATTTGAGACTAGAAGAGTTCAAGGGGGTATTAAGAGAAAGATGACAAATTGTGAAATGACTTCATAAACTGACAGAAGCAGAGCCAGAAAAATCAATCTAATGAGCTAACCTAGGATTCTAAGTCCCAGCCCTTCTAAAAGCCCTTCTACAAGTTCATGTTCAGGAAAAGGCTGAACGTGACACATGGAGTGACTAAGGGTCCCACCTAGACCAGAAATCATAAATATGCAAGGAAGGACTCTTGATTCTGCTTGCTGTTCTCCTTAAAGGTGGCTGAGAGCTCAGTAGGGGGTGCTGAGAGTGTGCAGATGTTGGATGCCAAAGAAAACCTACTCCTCGCAGGTGATCCCCAGTTCTGGTCTCAGTTCCTCTTTTCTTGTTAAGAATAGGGTGTGACAAGAGGGTCCTGGCTCCTTCTTACATACATGTCCCATCCACAGGTGGGCTCTCAAGAAGTGCCTGCTGGAGTAAGGGTAGGGGTTAGGGATGCAGCTGTTCTTTCCCAAAGACTGCTCAGGGGCTGCTTAGTGCAGAGCTATCCCAGTCTGGGGACAGCCCTCAGTCACAGGCAAGCTTAGGGGGACCTGTGGTGCTTGAAAGACAAAAGGCTTCTTGCCAGACTGACTTCAGGAAACGGGATAGCCCTAAAGCAGTCATCCCCACCCCATTACAAAGAGCTTCTCTCTTTCCCACGCTGATCCCTCTACCTCAAAGAAGCTCCGTCCAAGTAAATTTCTTCTTCTTCTTCTTGTGTTTTTTTGAGACAAGGTCTGGCTCTGTCACCCAGGTTGCCCAGGCTGGAGTGCAGTGGCGCAATCTCGGTTCACTGCAACCTCCACCTCCCGGGTTCAAGCAATTCTCCTGCCTCAGCCTCCCGAGTAGCTGGGACTACAGGCCGTGTCACCACGCCCAACTAATTTTTGTATTTTTAGTAGAGATAGGGTTTCACCATCTTGGCCAGGCTGGTCTTGAACTCCTGACCTCAGGTGATCCGCCCACCTCGGCCTACCAAAGTGCTGAGATTACAGGTGTGAGCCACCGCTCCCAGCCCGTCCAACTCAATTTCTAGAGCTAGAACCGCCTCATACTCTAAAGACAGGACCACAACTCCTTAGAGCCAGGATTCCCAACCTTTCAGATCTGGAGCTCCCCATTACGCCTTAGAGTTCTGTCCCCACGCTCCAGTCCTTCAGATCTGGATCCCCCCTTCACACACACCCTTTCCTTGCCCCAGAGTCAGCATCCCCAGCGCTGAGATGTGAAGACCTCCCGTCAAAGGGGCACACCCCCAGCCCTCAGACCCGGAGTTCCCCACATCCTCAGAGCCAGAACACTTCATTCCCTCAAGACCGCGTTCTTCTAACTCCTCAGAGCCAAACCCCCAAATCCTTCCCAGGTGGGGGCCCCTCGCTCTCCCCCGTTCCCCAGACCAGGTCTCGCACCACGTAGCCCTAATCCTTGGCCACAACGACCCCCATTCGCTGCTTTGGTGCTTTTGGCGCCCCCGCCAGGGCGGGCTCCGTACCATGGTCGCGGCTTCAGCTGCGGGCGGACGGGCTTGTGACCCAGCCAATAACGGCTCCCGGGGTCGCGGTGGCGCGCGGGAGGTGGGGGTTGGGGGCGTGGCAGTGGGCGGGACCTGGCGCGCGCCGGGTGTTCTCGCGGGCGGCGGCAGGTGAGCGGCGGGAGGAGATGGCGGAGCAGTGGGAGCTGGACGAGGAAGGCATCCGCCGCCTGGGGGCGCTGACGCTGGAGCAGCCGGGTAGAGTCTGGCCGGGAAGTTGTGGACCGGGAATATAGGGTCAGAAGCTGTGGAAAGAGAACTGAGGTGGAAGCAGGGGAACCTGAGATAGAGGAGAGAGAACCACAGAGAAGCGGTACCTGAGGCTGAGGGGGGCGGTGGGTAACTTGAGGCAGAAGGTTAGAGGGAGGTGGAGGTGGAGGTGGAGGAAACCGGGGAGTGTGGGGCAGAGCCCGAGGAGTTGAGAGAGAAGAGGGGAGTGTGTAGTAGGGAATGAGAAACAAGGTTAACAGGGGACCCTGCGGCAGGTGACAGAACTGCCGGGGACGGTGGCTCACCCCTATAATCCCAGCACTTTGGGAGGCGGAGGCAGGTGGATCACCTGAGCCTGGCCAACATGGTGAAACCCCGTCTCTACTGAAATACAAAAATTAGCCGGGCGTGGTGGCTCATGTCTGTAATCCCAGCTACTAGGGAGGCTGAGGCAGGAGAATCGCTTGAACCCGGGAGGCGGAGGTTGCAGTGAGCCGAGATCGCACCACTGCACTGCAGCCTGGGCCACAGAAAGACTCCGTCTCAAAAGTAAATAAATAAATAAATAAATAAATTCCTATTAGACATCCAAGTGTAGGATACCTAGTAGGCAGTTGGATATATGGATCTGGCCCTCAGAGGAGAGGTCAGGGTTAGAGATGTAAATTTTGAAGACATTAGCAATAGGTGGTATTTAAAGCCACGGGAGTGGAAGAACTCAGCTAAGGAGAGAATGTCGATGGAGAAGTGAAAGAAAGCTTAAGACTCAACCTTGGAATATTTCAGTGTTTAGAGGTTGAATAGAGGAAAAATGTGGTATCTTGGAATTTGAGAAGGGGTAGTGTATGGTAACAGCAATGGCCAACTATGCCAAATGCTATTGACAGGCTGAGCAACTTAAATGCAGAGTGTCTGTTTGATTTAGCAACATGTAACTTACTGGTGACCTTGACAGAGGGAGTTTTGGGAGAGTGGGGAGGAGGGAAACCAGATTGGAGTGGGATGAAAAAGGGAATGATATTTGAGGGGAAGAGACAGTGAAAGTAAGAACTTTTGCTGAAAATTTTAGCTGTAAAAGAGACTACAGAAATGGATGGTAGCTGAAGTGTATAATGTGCAGTCAAGAGCAGTTATGACAGAACAGGATATATTAGAGCATGTCGGTAGTCTAATGATTAATTATTTGGTAGAGAGGGGAAAATATGTAATTATTTACTCATTTTGACTGTTAAAATAATTCAATTAATTTATTCTGTGGGTAATATAATAATTGTACAGTGAGAAGAAAGTCTTGACTCCCCCATCCCTGTCTCATAGGCCTACTTCCCCTTCCTAAAGGCAATTACTGTAACCAGTATCTTGTATGGTTTTCCAGAAATATTCTCTACATATATAAGCATATATTACTTATTTTATAATTTTATATTATGGCAATTTTCAAATATATACAAGAGTAGAGATAACAGAATAATAAACTCCATTAGCCTACCTCAACAGTTATCATCAATTCATGGCCAAGCTTCTTTCACGTTTACCTCACCTATCCTCCACCCACCCCCAAACCCCTACACTGACTATTTTGAAGCAAATTTCAAGTATATTATTTCCTCCATAAATATTTCAGTATGTATTTAATTAATTATTTATTTATTTTATTATTTTTCAGATAGAGTTTTGCTCTGTCACCCAGGCTGGAGTGCAGTGGCACAATCTTGGCTCACTGTAATCTCTGCCTCCCCATTTCAAGTGATTCTCCTGCCTCAGCCTCCCGAGTAGCTGGGACGACAGGCACCCACCATCACACCCAGCTAATTTTATATTTTTAGTAGTGACAGGGTTTTGCCAATTTGGCCAAGCTGGTCTTGAACTCCTGATCTCAAGTGATCCACCCACCTCAGCCTCCCTAAATAGAGCTGGGATTATAAGCGCAAGCCATAGCACCCGGCCAGTATGTATTTTTAAAAGATAAGATCACTTAAAAAAAATCACATATGCAACCTAAAAAATTTAACAGTAACTTCTGTTTTTGGTTTTGTTTTGTTTTTGAGATGGAGTCTGGCTCTGTTGCCCAGGCTGGAGTGCAATGGCATGATCTCAGCTCACTGCAACCTCTGCCTCCCGGGTTCAAGCAATTCTCCTGCCTCAGCTTCCTGAGTAGCTGAGATTTCAGGCGTGCACCACCATGCCCGGCTAATTTTTTTGTATTTTTAGTAGAGATGGGATTTCACCATGCTTGCCAGCCTAGTCTTGAACTCCTGACCTCAAGTGACTCGGCCTCCCAAAGTGAACAGTAATTTCTTGATATCATAAAATATCCAACTAGTGTTCTTATTTCCCCAATTGTCCTATACTTTTTAAAAATTAGAGTCCATGGCCGGGTGTGGTGGCTCATGCCTGTAATCCTAGCACTTTGGGAGGCCAAAGTGGGCAGATCACTGGAAGCCAGGAGTTCAAGACCAGCCTGGCCAACATGGTGAAACCCTATCTCTATTAAAAATACAAAAATTAGCCAGACATGATGGCTCACACCTGTAATCCCAACTACTTGGGAGGCTGAGGCAGGAGAATCACTTGAACCTGGGAGACAGAGGTTGTAGTGAGCTGAGATTGCGCCACTGTACTCCAGCCTGGGCGACAGAGCAAGGCTCCATCGAAAAAATAAAATAAAATAAGAATCCATATATGGTCCATATATTGCAACTGGTTTATATATGTCTTAAGTCTTATTTGATCTGTAGGCTCCCCCTTTTTTTCCCTCGCATTTTCAATTATTTTTGAAGAAACTGGCTTCAAAAGAGTTTACTATAACCTGAATTTTGCTCATTGCATTCCTGAGATGTTTAACATTTTCCCAAGTTCCCTGTGCTTCCTGTGAATTGGTAGTTAGATGAGGCTTAATCACATTCAGGTTGGATTATTATTATTATTATTTTTTTGCAAGACAATTTCATAGGTAATAGTGTATGTTTATGTTAGGAAGTATATGGTGCCTAGTGTTCTTTCTTTTTGTGATATCAGCCATTGAATATGATTACCTAAGTTAATTCATTAGGGATTGCAAAATGGTAATTGTCTATTTCTTTCATTTTTCTTCATTAACTGTAATACTTCCATAAAGAGAAATTTCCTCACATCAACTGTTTGCTTATCCTGAGGTACAGTTTGTATAGGAAAGCCAGCATAAAAGCTTGATTTTTTTTCACCTTATATACCAGCTTTCAGAATGATGATTTATTTTCTTAGCATTCTCCAAAGATGACCAGTGAGGACTGTTTTGCTTTTTCAGTATCATTATAAACTCATCGATTTAAATATATGTCTTAGGGCTGGGCATGGTGGCTCACACCTATAATCCCAGCACTTTGGGAGGCCAAGGCGGATGGATCACCTGAGGTCAGGAGTTCAAGACCAGTCTGGCTAACATGGCGAAACCTTGTCTTTACTAAAAATACAAAAAAAAAAATTAGCCTGGCATGGTGGCAGTCGCCTATATTCCCAGCTACTCAGGAGGCTGAGGCAGGAGAATCCCTTGAGCCTGGGAAGCAGAGGTTGCAGTGAGCTGAGATCACACCACTGCATTCACTGGATGAAAGAGTGAGACTCAGTCTCAATCAATCAATCAATCAATGTCTTAGTCCCTTTTCTCTTGTCGTAACAGAATACCATAGACTGGGTAATTTATAAAGAAAAGAAGTTGATTTGGCTCATGGTTCTGGAGGCTGGGAAGTCCAAGAGCATGGTGCCAGCATCTGGTGAGGGTCATTCCATAGTGGAAGGGCAGAAGGTGCATGCATGAGATGAGAGAGAGAGAGAAAGAGAAGACTGAACTCCTTCCTTTATTAGGATAACTAACTCCCATGATAACTAACTCCACCATAACAGCATGAAGCCACCATTGACCTAATCACCTCTTAGAGGCCCCACCTCCCAGTACTGTTACATTGGCAATTACGTTTCAACATGAAAGCTGGGCATGGTGGTGGCTTACACACTTTGGGAGGCCAGGGAGGAGGATGAGGTCAGGTATTTGAGACCAACCTGGGCAACATAGCAAGATCCTGTCTCTACGAAAAATTTAAAAATTAACTGGGTGTGGTGGTGTGGTGTACCTATAGTCCCAGCTACTCAGGAGGCTGAAGTGGAAGGATCCTCTGACCCCAGGAGTTTTAGGCTGCAGTGCACTATGATAGTGCCACTGCACTCCAGTCTGGGTGACAGAGCAAGACCCTGTCTCTGAATACATTAATACATTTCATCATGAGTTTTGGAGGGGACATTCAAACCATAGCAATATATTTCAATATATGTTTTAATCCATTATAGTTATTATCATAATTGATATTCAGTTTATCCTAACTTTAGTTAATAGGTGATCTTTCTTTTTTTTTTTTTTTTTTGAGATGGAGTCTCGCTCTGTCGCCCAGGCCGCGCCCGGCCCATAGGTGATCTTTCAAGTTGACTCCTGAGATCTTTTTAAAAAAGTTTTATGGCTGGGTGCGGTGGCTCACACCTGTAATCCCAGCACTTTAGGAGGCCAAGGGGGCGGATCACCTGAGGTTGGGAGTTTGAGACCAGCCTGGCCAGCATGGTGAAACCCCATCTCTACTAAAACTACAAAAATTAGCTGGGTGTGGTGGCGCATGCCTGTAATCCCAGCTACTTGGGAGGCTGAGGCAGAAGAATTGCTTGAACCCAGAAGGCGGAGGTTGCAGTGAGCCAAGATCATGCCATTGCACTCCAGTCTGGGTAATGAGAGCAAAATTCCATCTCAAAAAAAAAAAAAAGTTTTAATTATTAGAAACATTCATTGTCATTATAAACAAGTTAAAGGTTAATTCAATTTCCAAATGAGCTGTAAATGTAATGGTTTTCATTAGAGAGACTACTTGATTTGTTGCATTTTAAAAATATATAATTCACATACTATAAAGTTCACCATTTTATTATTTATTTATTTATTTATTTTGAGACAAGAGTCTTGCCCTATTGCTCAGGCTGGAGTGCAGTGGCCCGACCTCAGCTCAATGTAACGTCTATCCCAGGTTCAAGCAATTCTCCTGCCTCAGCATCCCGAGTAGGTTGGACTGCAGGCATGTGCCACCATACCCTGCTAATTTTTGTATTTTTAGTAGAGACAGGGTTTTACCATGTTGGCCAGGCTGGTCTCGAACTCCGGACTTCAAGTGATCCACCTGCCTCTGCCTCCCAAAGTGCTGGGATTACAGGCATGAGCCACCACTCCCGGCCCCATTTAAAAAATATATAATTCAGGGTCATTTTGTACATTTACAATGTTGTACAAGCATCATCACTATATGTATAGTTCCAGAACATTTTCATCAACCCATTAGGCAGTCACACCTCATTTCCCACTACTCCCGGCTCCTGGCAACCACTAAACTGCTTTCTGTCTCTGTGGATTTACCTCTGCTGGGTATTTCATATCATTGGAATCAAATAATATGTAGCCTTTTCTGTCTGGCTTCTTTGACTTAGTATGGTATTTTCATTATTCATTCATATTTCAGCATGTATCAATACTTCATTCCTTTTTTTAAAAAAATTAATAGACTGTTTTTTAGAGAAGTTTTAGGTTTACAGAGAAATTGGGCATAAAGTACAGAGAGTTCTCATATACCCTTACCTCCCTTGCACCTCTCCCCACCCACCCCGTTTCCCTTAATTTTAATATCTTGCATTATTGTGGTATATTACGATTTATGAACCAATATTGATGTTATTATTAACTAAAGTTCATAGTTTACATTAGCGCTCACTTTTCGTGTTGTACAATTCTATGGTTTTTGACAATTATGTCGTGTCCACCAATTTTATTTTATTTTTTTTGAGACAGTCTTGCTCTGTCTCCCAGGCTGGAGTGCAGTGGCGCCATCTCGGCTCACTGCAAGCTCAGCCTCCTGGGTTCAGGCCATTCTCCTGCCTGAGCCTTCCGAGTTGCTGGGACTACAGGCGCCCACCACTGTGCCTGGCTAATTTTTTGTATTTTTAGTAGAGATGGGGTTTCACCGTGGTCTCGATCTCCTGACCTCATGATCCGCCCGCCTCAGCCTCCCAGAGTGCTGGGATTACAGGCGTGAGCCACCGCGCCCAGCCGTCTACCATTATTTTTTATTATTTTTTGAGGCACAGTCATGCTCTGTTGCCCAGGCTGGAATGCAGTGGCATCATCTCAGCTCACTGCAACCTCCGCCTCCTGGGTTCAAGTGATTCTCATGCCTCAACCTTCCGAGTAGCTGGGACTGCAGGCGCGTGCCACCATGCCTGGCTAATTTTTAAATTTTTAATAGAGACGGGGGCCGGGCGCGGTGGCTCAAGCCTGTAATCCCAGCACTTTGGGAGGCCGAGACGGGCGGATCACGAGGTCAGGAGATCGAGACCATCCTGGCTAACCCGGTGAAACCTCGTCTCTACTAAAAAAATACAAAAAACTAGCCGGGTGAGATGGCGGGCGCCTGTAGTCCCAGCTACTCGGGAGGCTGAGGCAGGAGAATGGCGTAAACCCGGGAGGCGGAGCTTGCAGTGAGCTGAGATCTGGCCACTGCACTCCAGCCTGGGCCACAGAGCCAGACTCCGTCTCAAAAAAAAAAAAAAAAAAAATAGAGACGGGATTTCACCATGTTGGCCAGGCTGGTCCCAAACTCCCAACCTCAGGTAATTCACCTGCCCCGACCTCCCAAAGTGCTGGGATTATAAGCATGAGCCACCGCGCCTGGCCAGTCGTGTCCACCATTATAATACCGGTTTTACTAACCTAAAAATCCCCTGTGCCCCACCATCTGTTTATCCCTCCCTCACCCCAAACTCCTGACAACCGCTAATCTTTTTATTGTTGCCTTTTTCAGAATGTCATATAGTTGGAATCATATAGTATGTAACCTTTCAAACTAATTTCTTTCACTTAGCAATATGTATTTAAGGCTCCTCCATGTCTTTCCATGGTTGATAGCCCATTTCTTTTTATTGCTGAATAATATTCCACTCTGTGGATGTACCATTGCTTGCTTATTCATTTACCTGTTGAAGGACATCTTGGTTGCTCCCAAGTTTTGGTAATTATGAAGAAAGCTGCTGTAAACATTCATGTGCAGGTTTGGGGGTGGACATAAAGTTTCAACTCACTTGAGTAAATACCAGGGGATTTACTAGATCGTATAATAAGATTGTGTTTAGCTTTGCGAGAAACTGCCAAATTGTCTTCTCAGATAGCTTCACCATTTTGTATTCCCACTGGCAATGAATGAGAGTTCCTTTTGCCCCACATCCTCCCTAACATTTAGCATTGTCAAAGTTTTAAGATTTGGGCCATTCTAACAAATTTATAGTGGTATCTCATTTTAATTTGTAATTTCCTAATGATGTATGATGTTGACCATTTTTTCGTATGTTTGTTTAGTGGAGTGTCTGGTTTGGGTTATTTTTACTGTTTTTTAGAGACAGGGTCTTGCTATATTGCCCAGGCTGGACTTGAACTTATGGGCTCAAGCAATCCTTCTGTCTCAGCCTCCCCAGTAGCTGGGACTACAGGTATGTGCCACTGCATCCAGTTTTTCTTTTGCCTACTTTTTTTTTTTTTTTGGAAATAGGGTAATCTTACTTGGTTGCCTAGGTTGGAGTGCAGTGGTGCCATCATGACTCACTGTAGCCTTGAATTTCTGGTTTCAAGTGATCCTCCCACTTCAGCCTACCAAGTAGCTAGGACCACTGGCCTGTGCTACCACACTCGGCTAATTTTTTTAAATTTTTTGTAGAGACAGAGTCCCGCTATGTTGCCCAGGCTTGTCTCAAACTCCTGGCCTCAAATGATCTGCCTGCCTTGGCCTCCCAAAGTGCTGGGATTACAGACTTGAGCCACCGTGCCAGGCCCATCATTCCTTTTTATGGCTAAGTAATAGTCCTTCTTGTGAATATACCACATTTTTGTTTATTCATTCATCTGTTGATGGGCATTTGGGTTGTTTTCATCTTTTGGATATTGTGAATAATGCTGCTATAGATGTTGGTGTACAAATATTTGTTCAGGTCCTTGCTTTCAATTATTTTGGATATATACCCAGAAGTGGAGTTATTCTATTGTTCTTTTGTGCTCTTATTTTCATTCTTTTGTCTTCATTTCAAAAATGACCTTTTAATTTTTATTATTTCTTTTTTTTTTTTTTTTTTTTGAGATGGAGTTTCACTCTTGTTGCCCAGGCTGGAGTGCAATGGCGTGATCTCAGCTCACTGCAGCCTCCACCTCCTGGGTTCAAGTGATTCTCCTGCCTCAGCCTTCTCAGTAGCTAGGATTATAGGCATGTGCCACCATGCCCGGCTAATTTTTTTTGTATTTTTAGTAGAGACAGGGTTTTGCCATGCTGGTCAGTCTGGTCTCGAACTCCTGGCCTCAGGTGGTCTGCCCACCTCTGCCTCCCAAAGTTCTGGGATTATAGGCATGAGCCACTGCACCCGGCCTAATTTTATTATTTCTTGAATTCTGCCTTCTCTATATTCAAATCTTTTTTTTTTTCCTTTTTAATCATCTTTCTGAATTTGTCTAATTTACATTTTTCAGTTAATTCCCACATTTTTGGGTCTCAAGATCCCTTTACACCTTAAAAAATTATTGAGGGCTGGGTGTGGTGGTTCATGCCTGTAATCCCAGCACTTTGGGAGGCCGAGGAGGGTGGGTTACCTGGGGTTGGGAGTTCCCAACATGGGAAACTCTATCTCCACTAGAAATACAAAATTAGCTGGACGTGGTGGCGTATATCTGTAATTCCAGCTACTTGGGAGGCTGAGGCAGGAGAATCGCTTGAACCCAGGAGGCAGAGGTTGTGGTGAGCTGAGATGGCACCATTGCACTCTAGCCTGGGCAACAAGAGTGAAACTCCGTCTCAAAAAAAAAAAAAATTATTGAGGACCTCAAAGAGCTTTTGTTAATGTGGACTGTATCTACTAATATCTACCATACAGAAATTAAAACTGAGAAAAATTTAAAATATTTCTTAATTTATTAATAGGTAAACGTAACATAGACATTGTATGTTAATATAAATATTTTTATGAAAAATAACTATATTTCCCAAAATAAAAAAACAGTGAAGAAAGTATCACTGATTTATATTCTTATAAACCTCCTTCATGTTTTGTTTAAAATAAGACAGCTAGATTCTCATACCTGCTTCTGTATTTAATGTGTTATGATATATTGTTTTGCTTGAAATCTTTTGTGTGAAAAAAGTCTGGCCTCATACAGAAATGTAGTTAGAAAAGGAAGGAATATTTTAATAGTCTTTCATCGAATTTTTTATATTATTCTTTGATACAATATGAAAACAGGATAAGTGATAGTTTCTTAAAGTTTAGTTGAATGTGGAATCTGAAATAACATCAATGAAATTTTTGTACTGTTACTTCAAAATCTACTGGTATATCTTACATATGGATGAATCTTTTACCCATGCATGATTTTGTAACATTACGCATTGGTCATTTGAAAATATTGACTCACCAAGTTACATAGATCTTCCAAATATTGACAAATTTGATTATATGATGTTTAAAAATCATGTTTGTTAATATCATCATCAATGTCATTTGAAAAATCAAGGGTTGAGAAGCTGTCAAGTTCATAGTGGCAGTTATAAGCTTTTCAGATTTCTAATTTCTGCTTAGAAGCTGAATTTTTGTTTTTGTTTTTTTTCTTGAGACAGAGTCTCGCTCTGTCGCCCAGGCTGGAGTGTAGTGGTGCGATCTCGGCTCACTGCAACCCCTGTCTCTTGGATTCAAGCGATTCTCCTGCCCTAGCCTCCTGAGTAGCTGGGACCACAGGCATGTGCCACCATGCCTGGCTAAATTTTGTATTTTTGGTAGAGACGTGGTTTCACCGTGTTGGTCAGGCTGGTCTTGAACTCCCGACCTCAAGTGATCTGCCCGCCTCAGCCTCCCAAAGTGTTGGGATTACAGACATGAGCCACCACACCTAGCCATGATTCATTCTTAAGGTGCCAATAGCTGTTGCTCTTGTACCGTTAGTGTAAATATTAATACTGTTAAAAAAAAAAAAGGCAATTAGTGTCTTCATATTATCATGAAAATACTTTCTTAAAAGTAGTTTTCACTTTGTGGACCCCTGTACATGTTTCAGGGACCTCCAGGGGTTTAGGGACCATACTTTGAGAGCTGCTACATTGCTATGATGCCTTTAAGCTTGTTTTGAAATATTAAGTTACAGTTTTCATTTGTGGATGTATCTTTCTGGAGTGCTTTTAATTTTAGGGATATTATTCTGCTCCTTTTTAAAAAATAATAGCCTCATGTAAGATTTGACTATAATCCTTTTCTGTGGCTCTTTAAGTGCAGTTAAGTTTTCGTACACTTTTAGGTGGGAAAGATGGGCCAGAATAGCTTTTTTAGTTTCAAGGTTTTGGATCTCCCTCTTCTGTTGTGTTCACAAAGTAGTGTAAAATACTACATGCTTCCTGAGATCTGTCCACTCTGCTTCCCTCCCCTATTCATATCTGGACCTTTTATTTCCTTTGCATCTATGTCCCTGCTCCATTCAATGTAGATTCTACTCCCACTAATTTCTCCCTGGTATGGGTCTTGTCCTGAAAGGGATCCTTGGTTTATGACTTTTTAAAATTTATGGGGGCAGGATGGCTCACACCTGTAATCCCACCACTTTGGGAAGCCAAGGCAGGCAGATCACCTGAGTTCAGGAGTTCGAGACCAGCCTGGGCAACATGGTGAAACCCTGTCTCTATTAAAAGTACAAAAATTAGCCAGGCGTGGTGGTGCACACCTTAATCCCACCTACTTGGGAGGCTGAGGCAGGAGAATCACTTGAACCCAGGAGGTAGAGGTTGCAATGAGCCAAGATCGCACCATTGCACTCCAGCCTGGGTGACAAGAGTGAGATTCCATCTCAATAAATAAATAAATAAATAATAAAATGAAATAAAGTTTATAGGACCCAGACTTCTCTAGCACCTTAAGATCTCATTTCAATGCAGTCTCCTGGCACTTATCTGCAAATTGGATTCTGTAGAACTCTCTTCCAGTTTGGGTTGCTATTCTCAGTTTGGCCTACCATCCTTGCTAGTGAGTTCTTACTGACAATTTTGAGGTTCTCTTTTCAGTGCTCTTGGTAGTCTAGTTGATGCCCAGGCTCAGTGGCTCATGCCTATAATCCCAGCGCTTTGGGAAGCTGAGACTGGTTAATCACCTGAGGTCAGGAGTTCAAGAGCAGCTTGGCGAAACCCCATTTCTAACTAAAATACAAAAATTAGCTGGGTGTGGTGGTGCACACCTGTATTCCCAGCTACTTGGGAGGTTGAGGCAAGAGAATCACTTGAACTCTGGAGGTGGAGGTTGCAGTGAGCTGAGATCACACCACTGTACTCCAGCTTGGGCGAAAGAGTGAGACTCCATCTCAGAAAAACAGAAAAAAGAAGTCTAGTTGACTTTTCTCTACTTCTTCTCTCATATGTGTGTGTGTGTGTGTGTGTGTGTGTATGTATATATGTATATATGTATATTCTACACACACACATACATTCTCTCTTTAAAAAGTTATACATGCAAAAAAGTCATATTTTCCATCACTTAATTTCTTAGAGATCTTTCCGTGTGAGCATCTATAAATCTACCTCATTCTTTTTAACGGCTGTGTTATGGTAATTAACACGTGGGTAGCACTTACCATGTGGCCAGGCACTGTTGTATGTTTTGTACATATATATTAATTTAATTCTTGTAACACCTTATGAATTAAGTACCATTGTTACCCCCATTTTACAGATGAGGAAACTGATGCACAGAGAGGTTAAGTGACTTGAACAAGGTCACAGATGTAGTATATTGTCTTTTGTATCAATGCACTATTATTTAGGTGTCTAGTTATATTTTTCTACTGATGGACCTTTGACAGGTTTCTATTTCTTTCTTTTTGATTCTTTTTACTATCTTAAAACCTCTCTGAAATTGATATCCTTGTGCTATATTTTATATAACCTGCCAAAATTTTGTGGCTATTATCCATAGGGCTGAATCCTAGAAGTGGGGTTGCTGAATATCTTTTGCAATTTTGTTTCGAGAACTTTTGGAGACTTTTAGTACATCATTCAGGGAAATTAGAAAAATTCAAGGGCTCTATAAAACTAACGTTCAATGTCACTATATTAGACCATATTGCTGCTTTTAAAAAGAAGATCTGATCTTATGAGGCTTGGATGTAGGGCCTTTCACAGTTGAGATATGGGAGGAAGAAAGGCCTACTTTCACTGACTCTGCTGTTTATCCAAGCAGGGATCATAATATATCTACTGATGATCTCTTTTCAGAACTGGTGGAGTCTCTTTCATTGCAGGGATCTTATGCTGGAAAAATCCATTCCATTGGTGATGCCTTCAGAAATTTTAAAAATCTCCGATCCTTAGATTTATCAAGGAATTTGATCACTAGCCTTAAGGTAAGTTCTATATTCTATGACCAGCCAGGTCTGCCCAATTTATTTTTTTGATGGGAAGAAATAAGAGATAGATCATATCATCCTGGGGAATATCGGACCTTCCCTGTAAATGATTCCCAACTAAGTTTAATTATTTATTATAAAATTATTTCAACTTTGCAGTATATTTTAAATTGTTATAAAATATTGGGAGGGGAATTTATTTTATACTCTGGGAAAACTATATTAAGATATCACTGTCTAGGGCAAATGCCTAAATTTTAATGTGTATAAAAATTATGAAGAACACTTGTAAAAGTACAGATTCTCAGTCCCTACTGTGAGAGTTGGTCTGATTTAGTAGGTCTAGGGTAGGCTCAGGACATACTCAGGGGATTCTGATGATAGTGGTACATGGAGCATACATGGAGAAACACTGGCCTGTGTTGTTGATGTGGGTTTTTTCTATGAGGAGAAGGAAGGTGTAGTCTTGGAAAAATTTAAGTCAGGGGATGGTGGAGCAGAGGACAGTATAGGAAGGCAGGAGGGACCAAGCATGAACAGTGTACGTGTGGATTAGCAAACACGCACAAAGAACTCTACAAATGTAAGTGTGCACACAGAGATGGAAGTTTTGTTTTCTTTTGGTAGACCCTCAAATACTGCTTCTTCAACATGTTCCCATTTTGCCCAAGCTCTGTACCTGTCTTGGCAAAGCCCTTCTATGCAAGATTGAGGGTGACAAAGACTCACAGATGCTATCCAGGATTAGTTACCGATCTCCTGGGTCATCTACCAGTTTTGCACTTCCTAGGGGATGTTTGTTCAACAACACATCCAGACCCAATCCCAAGGTTTAGCTAAGGGCCTAAAAGATTAAAAGCCCCAAAAAGATTAAATTTCCATCTAGGACTCTAACATCAGCAACTCCAAGTTCAACGACGTCTTTAGACTATTTTTTAGCAGCCATTTATATTTGGCCTATCAGTTTCAGAAAGGATTAGTTCTTTCACAGGTGATAGGATCCAATTTGAAAAATGACAAGATAAAATATAAAAAGAAAGTATTAGTTCAGAGTTGCTTAGGTCTCCTCTTTTGTTTGTTTATTCTTTTTCAGGTTAAATAATTAAGTGAACATTGCTTTAATTTTTTTTTAATACTTCCTTTCTTTCCACTTCTGTAAATTGGGTGAAAAACTTATGAAAATTAATCAAATTAGAGCTAGGCATGGTGACTCACACCTGTAATCCCAGTGCTTTGGAAGGCTGAGGCAGGCAGATTGCTTGAGCCCAGGAGTTCAAGACCAGCCTGAGCAACATAGTGAGACCCCTATCTCTATTTTTAAAAATCGGCCAAGTGCAGTGGCTCACGCTTGTAATCCCAGCACTTTGGGAGGCCGAGGTGGGCGGATCACGAGGTCAGGAGATGGAGACCATCCTGACTAACACGGTGAAACCCTGTCTTTACTAAAAATACAAAAAAATTAGCCAGGCATGGTGGTGGGCGCCTGTAGTCCCAGCTGCTGGGGAGGCTGAGGCAGAATGGCGTGAGCCCAGGAGGTGGAGCTTGCAGTGAGCCGAGATCGTGCCACTGCACTCCAGCCTGGGCAATAGAGCAGGACTCCGTCTCAAAAAAAAAAAAATCAAGTTGGCTGGGCATGGTGGCTAATGCCTGTAATTTCAGCACTTTGGGAGGCCCAGGCAGGTGGATCACAAGGTCAGGAGTTCGAGACCAGCCTGGCCAACATGGTGAAACCCCGTCTCTACTAAAAATACAAAAATTAGCCAGGTGTGGTGGCGAGCTCCTGTAGTCCCAGCTACTTGGGAGGCTGAAGTAGGAGAATTGCTTGAACCTGGGAGGCAGAGGTTGCAGTGAGCCAAGATCGTACCACTACACACCAGCCTGGGCAACAGAGTGAGACTCCGTCTCAAAAAAAAAAAATCAAGTTAACACATGTAATCAAATAGAACATATATAAGACTCCTGGTGCAGTGCTTGGCATATAGGAAGCACTCAGTAATGTTAATTTTCTATATTTTTTGCATCTATGATTTTATTTTATTTATTTATTTTTTTGAGACAGAGTCTCTGTCGCCCAGGTTGGAATACAGTGGTGTGATCTCGGCTCACTGCAACCTCCGCCTCCTAGGTTCAAGAGTTTCTCCTGACTCAGCCTCCTGAGTAGCTGAGATTACAGGTGCCCACCACCACACCCAGCTAATTTTTGTATTTTTAGTAAAGGCAGGGTTTCACCATGTTGGCCAGGTTGGTCTCGAACTCACGACCTCAGGTGATCTGCTCACCTCAGCCTTCCAAAGTGCTGGGATTACGGGCATGAGCCACCACGCCCAGCCGCATCTGTGATTTTATATTAATCTTTAACAGTTCTGAATCCCTTTGTTTAATTTTCCTGGGAGAAAATGTTTTGTGATTATTAGATTATTCGTAGTGTAACTTTGGGGAATACATAAATTCATGCCAACTGGTGAAAGTGAGAGGATAAGAAAGTGTTCCTTAATTCTTTTTTTTTTTTTTGAGATGGAGTCTCACTCTGTTGCCCAGGCTGGAGTGCAGTGGCACGATTTTGGCTCACTGCAAGCTCTGCCTCCCAGGTTCACGCCATTCTCCTGCCTCAGCCTCCTGAGTAGCTGGGACTACAAGTGCCCGCCACCATGCCCAGCTAATTTTTTTTTTTTTTTTTGTATTTTTAGTGGAGACGGGGTTTCACCGTGTTAGCCAGGATGGTCTCGATCTCAGCCAGGATGGTCTCGATCTCCTGACCTCGTGATCCACCCTTCTTGGCCTCCCAAAGTGCTGGGATTACAGGTGTAAGCCACCACACCCAGCCGTATTTCCTTAATTTTACACTGAGAGACTTTAAAAGATTCCTTGAGCCAAGTGTGGTGGTTTATGTCTATAATCCCAGCACTTTGGGAGGCTGAGGCAGAAGGATCACTTCAGGCAAGGAGTTTGAGACTAGCCTGGGCAACAGAGCAAGACCCTGTCTCTACAAAACAAAAACAAACAAACAAACAAAAACCATAGTTGGTGGTGCATGCCTATAATCCCAGCTATTTGGGAGACTGAAGCAGGAGGATCCCTTGCCCCAGGAGTTCAAGGCTGCAGTGAGCCATGTTCGTGCCACTACACTCCAGCCTGGGTGACAGAGCAAGATTCTGTCTCAGGAAAAAAAAAAAAAAAAAAAAGTTGAGCTGGGCCATTAGACAATGAAAGACAGTCCTAATGGTGCACTGCCCTGAGAGTGAGGCCAAGGGCACTGATAGCTATTCCTCACCACTGACCCATTAACAATATGGAAGTTAATGGAATTGGAGGAAAAAAAAAAAAAAAAGAAAGAAATTCATCAAAGTATAAACAGGGTTGTGTTGGGAATGTTTTGTGTCTTTGAATTTTCTAAATTTCTTGCAATGAGAAAATGATAATTTTAAATGAGAGGAGAATAAAAACATCATTTTATAAATACATGATGGAAAATAATTTCACCTTTCTGAAATAATTATCAGTGACAGAATTCCTTTTATGAAAAGCATTTTTACTTTTTTTTTTTTAATTTTTACTATTAAAAGTATATGATTAACCAGGCATAGTGGCTCATGCCTGTAATCCCAACACTTTGGGAGGCCAAGGCAAGAGAATTGCTTGAGCTCAGGAGTTCAAGACCAGCCTGGGCAACATAGTGAGATGTTGTCTCTACTAAAAATAAAAAAATAGTTAGCCAGGTGTGGTGGCACATGCCTGTATTCCCAGCTACTCAGGGGCTGAAGCGAGAGGATCACTTGAGCCCAGGAAGTCAGGGCTGCGGTGAGCTGTGATCACGCCCACGCCAGCCTGGGCAATAGAGTGGTATGCTGTCTCAAAAAAAAAAAAAAAAGTACGCGATTATACATATATGTACATGTTTTGAAATTGTCCTGAAACTTAGTATTGGGCAAAAGCAGCTAACTAGCTAAATACATAAAGATGAAATAAATCTTTTCAATAGCAGGTTTCAACAGAGGAAGAAAATTGTGGCTTTTCCTCTCAAGTTTGCCAGTCCTGATTGTAGTGTTGCCAGTTAGGTAGAGGGTGGGGTTGTTAAATCCACAGAAGGAGAACTGAACAAGGAAGAACATTTCTGCAAAGGAGATCTGACTGATTAAATGGGAAGCTTGTGTGGTAGCAGGAACTCTGAAGAGGAAAACAAAGACAAGAGGAAGCCTAGACTGGTCCAGGAGGGAGGACTTGGAGATAGCATTGTTTTGTTTCCCTAAATAGTCCTTTGACCATATAAGTGAGGCACTGAGATATAAGAACACAACACAACACACACACACACACACACACACACACACTTTTTTTTTTTTTAACTATGCCCCTTTCCCCTAGAACCAGCTTTTTTGCTTACCTCCCTTCTTGTAAATTAAGGTGCTTGTGGCATCAGGAGAGGGGTTGGGACAAAAGTGAGAGAATGCTAATGTGGCTTGGCCACTGGGAAACCACTGTGAAGGATTGGATTGCATTGGGAGAATAATTGGAGAGCCAACAGCAGTGGAGAATTGACTGCAGATATTTGAATGTCAGATTTTGTAAAGAAGGAAATGTATTATATATGTGAATTATTTAATGTATGGAACACCCAGTGATCATGGACTACAGTGGTCTTATTTTCAGACAAGTTAAGTGGGAGTTCCAGCCCTGCCTTTCTCACTGGGGACTCAGATAACATGTTTAAGGATGGAAAGTAACATATATTTCCACCTTTATCTATGAGGTTCCTAGTCTTTACAAATATGCCATTTCATAATGTGATGTTTTCCTTGTAGGGAATCCAGTATTTATGTTCACTACAAGACCTGAATTTATATTATAACAACATTCCTTCATTAGTGGAAGTGTCCCGTCTACAACCGTTACCCTTTCTCAAAGAACTGGATTTGAGACTTAATCCTGTTGTAAGGAAAGATACAGATTATAGGCTCTTTGCTGTATACACACTACAAACTCTGGAGAAATTAGGTAAGACCTTCCTTCTCTGTTCTTTTCCACAGAATCTAACTTTAAATCAGCTGCCCTTTAACCTTTTGGATGTTGGCCCAGAGTGTGCACTGGCAGGATATATTTGTTTATTAGTCAATATTTATGTAACTCTTTTGTGTTGGCAGGATGTATGACGAGTTCTTTTATTGTTTATTGAATGACAGTCTATGATTTTATCAGTTACTTCCAGCTTTAGTTTTCTTCAGTTGATGGTTTCACCGCCCCTTCCTCCTCAACACAAAATTTCCAGGTTGAGAATTATTTTTCCAGGTGCCCCAACTTTACAACTGTATTAGCAATAGAAAGCTAATACAATTTATTTGGGGCTTAGTTGGCAAGAAACAAGAAATATTCCTTCAAATGAGCTGGTCTGTATTTTCTTATTATTTTACTTATTTATTTATTTATTTATTTATTTATTTATTTATTTGAGACAGGGTCTCACTCTGTTGCCCAGGCTTGAGTGCAGCGGCATGATCTTGGCTCACTGCAGCCTGGACCTCCTGGGCTCAAGCAATTCTCCCATTTCAGTCTCCTAAGTAGCTGGGACTAAAGGCATGCGCCACCATGCCCAGCTAATTTTTGTATTTTTTGTAGAGATGGGGTTTCATCATGTTGCCCAGGCTGGACTTTCTTATAATTTTATTGTTGAGTATACATTTCTTATTGATACAAAATTGGATTTCACATGGTCCTGGGAAACTCATTGTAGGGAAACTAAGTAAACTCTTTCAGACAATGGTATGACTTTCTGCCCTAACATTAGGCCTTTGAATTGTTTACTGTCCAAGCTCTGCTTTCCTGAAGGGTAGTTACAACTGTGAGGCAGTGGTCGCTATGGCTCCCCGCAGTCTCCCTGAGTTACTGCCTGCTCCAGTGACAACATAATAGCATTATTTTATGACCTGTCTCTAACACACCAAGATGAGACTGGTCTTATTTTTTCCTCTGTGAATATGGTTTTCTGATTAACTACTAGTATGGTTATGCCAAAAAAAGAAACATGCTCAGACCATGGTTTTTGCCTTCAGATGACCGAACTGTACGTGAAGGTGAGAGAAAAGCTGCCAAGCTGCATTTTAGTCAGTTGGGCAACAGTGAAAATTTTCTTTTAGAGGTGGAAAAAAGGTAAGAAGATTCTTTACAAAATTTTTAAAGTTTGGTTCTGGACATAGGAAATAGTGAATTCCTGCTTAGCTTTCTTCATTTTCCAACAGAAATTTCCCACAAATTTTAAGAATCCTCAGATCAGGAATAAAAGTATTTATTCTGCAAAAGCTGAGATTTTATCTGGGATGATAATCTGGCCCTCAGTGGGTACATCCCTGTTTTCTTGAACTTTGGGTATAATTGTTATAAATTCTCTAAAGTTGTTGTTCACAGGTTATAGATAGGGATATTATGAGATTACTTATTCCTATAAATGCTTACCAACTCTTTCTTGGTAGAGTTATCAATCAGTTCCTGATCTTTTCCTATTGAATTAGGATTACATTACCATGGGCAAGATTGTTAGAGATAAATTTGTTAAAGGAAGGGAAGAGAAGCAGTTCTCTTCAAAACAAAAAGTGAATAAACTTTGAGACTTTAAAATTTCTGAATGGTAGCTTTGTCCATTTCTTGTTACTAAAATCCTCTCAAAAGAAGGTACCATTATCTTCTACCCCCAAACCTATGCTTTTTAAAAAGTAGCTTTATTATTTTTAAAAAATAGATAGTAGTCCATTACAATTTTAATAATACAGAAAAGTACACTGAAAAAAGTCAAAGTCACTTCATATCCTACAGCTGAGAGTTAACTATTAGTAATGTTTGGTATACATCCTTCCAGATATCCTTTGTACTGTAGACACATAGATATATCAGTATTTTTTTCTGATGACAAAGGTAATACATGCTTATTATTAAGAATTTGGAAAGTACAGAGAAAAAACACAAGGCATAAAGTAAGTAATTCATAATACTACCATTCAGAAAGAAACCTTCATTATATTCTGGTAAATATCCTTTTTTTGTTTTTGTTTTTTTTCTTTTTGAGACGGAGTCTTGCTCTGTCACCCAGGCTGGAGTGCAGTGGTGCGATCTTGGCTCAGTACAACTTCCATCTCCCGGGTTCAAGTGATTCTGCTGCCTCAGCCTCCTGTGTAGCTGGGATTACAGGTGCACACCACTGCCTAGCTCACCATTTTTAATTGAACAAGATATCATGAACATGTCCCCACAACATTATTCTTATATTATTCTCCAGAATAAGTCTTTTGTTTGTTTATTGCTTTTACCTTTACTACTAGAACATAAACTCCATGAGAACAAGGATCTTGTTGGTCTTGCTTATTACAGTATCCCTAGTTGCTAGAACCGTGTCTGGAATACAGACGATGCTAAGAAATAATGTATTGAATGATGAATGAATGAAGTCAATGCCCATTGGCTTGAGATCCTTTCCTTTCCCAGTGACTTTTGCCTGTCTCTGCTTTGATCCATTGTATGTTTTATAGTGCAGACTTCTGTGAACATTCTTGGTTTCCTATTTTTTCTTAGTTTCATTTTTTTTTTTTTCTTTTTTTTGAGACGGAGTCTCGCTCTGACCCCCAGGCTAGAGTGCAGTGGCCGGATGTCAGGTCACTGCAAGCTCCGCCTCCCGGGTTTGCGCCATTCTCCTGCCTCAGCCTCCCGAGTAGCTGGGACTACAGGCGTCCGCCACCTCGCACGGCTAGTTTTTTGCATTTTTTAGTAGAGACAGGGTTTCACCATGTTAACCAGGATGGTCTCCATCTCCTGACCTAGTGATCCGCCCGTCTCGGCCTCCCAAAGTGCTGGGATTACAGGCTTGAGCCACTGCGCCTGGCCAGTTTCCTATTTTTTAAAATCAGATTTATTGAGATTTCTTTGCATAGAATAGTCACTCTTCTTTAGACAGAAATTGAATGCTTCTAAAATATTGTTTATATATTTTATGGATTAATTTCTATTTTAAATGCATTGGGTACCATTCACTACAAAAATACAGAGATTAATTAATGTGTAACTGAATAAACTTTCTAATAAACAGATAAATTAATTCCATCATTTATCTGTTTAGTTACCATATAATGATTGCAAAACTGGAGGCAAAATGTTACTCAAGTACCCTGTATTAACATTAATATCTTATAAATTCTCTAACCTTGGGTGAAGTTTTTTTTTTTTTTTTTAAGCCTTTCTGAGTCCCAGTTCCCCCACCTATAAAATGGAAATAATAACCAGTAGGGGGCCTTTTATGATTACATGAAATGGTGATTATAAAGCATCTGATACTTACAGCCTAGGCTTTGTGTACTTACTGTACTACCCAAGGTACCTACCTGTCTTTCTTGTCTGCTTTTCTAACTAACAGCTATAGTTGTCTCCTCTATAATTCTTGGCAGCAGAATCTTCCTTTCTGTGTCCTAACTATGAGTGTTTTAATTAGAAAGAAACTATCCTACTCCCTCAATAATTCAGATCTAAGTATGTGTCAAGAAAACAGAGTATCTAAGTTCTAAATCTTCTGGCTTTCACACTTTATAGGCTGAACTATAGTGTCCTTCTCTCATATTTCCCAGTATAAATATTACTTTTTCTTATAAAGTATGGCTTTAACTGAAATGTTTGTGAAATTTTTATTTTTTTGGAGACGGAGTCTCGCTGTGTCACCCAAACTAGAGTATAGTGGCACGATCTCGGCTCACTGCAACCTCTGCCTCCTGGGTTCAAGCGATTCTCCTGCCTCAGCCTTCTGAGTAGCTGGGCCTACAGGCACCCGCCATCATGCCTGGCCAGTTTTTGTATTTTTAGTAGAGACGGGGTTTCGCCGTGTTGGCCAGGCTGGTCTTGAACTCCTGACCTCAGGTGATCCACCTGACTCAGCCTCCCAAAGTGCTGGGATTACAGGGGTGAGCCACTGCGCCCAGCCAAAACATAATTAAATTAATATGTTCTAGAGCATTTAAGAAAAATCCGATCACCATAAAATGTTTTCTAAATAGCATTTACTGGTGATCTCAGAAGCCTTCTTTTTTTTGTTTTTTGTTTTTTTGGTTTTTTTTGTTTTGAGTTGTAAATAAATTATTCTATGTGGCAGCTCTAGGGAGAAGACAATGAAAAACTGTGTAACAGGTGAGAGCTCTGCATCAAAAGTCAGTGCTAATGTTGACAGCAGGATTGAAATGGGTAAGTTTTCTCCCTGTGATTATAAAATGATTAAATCATCAGTTATGTCAGCTGCCGTAGCCAATATTGGGTAAGATGAAGACACATAGTTGAGAAAGAACAGATTTGAAGCAAGCACAGGTTTACTGACTGTGTTTTTCTTCCATCCTCTCACTGCCAGAAGGACCTTACAGAGCAGGCCTAACCCAGAGCCCATCAAAGCACAAGCTGTACTTGGAGAGTTCAATTTCATTTACATCACTTTACATCATTAGTATACCCAGAAAATTACATCAGTGATTGATTTCATTAGAGACTGGCGACTCATATGCATACATCCAGCTCATACCCTGGGCTTCCTGGGCTGCCCGACCAAGAACCTTTGCAGCTGCAGAATCTCTTGTGTTTGGGATATATTCCTGGGGAAATGTTTACTATGTTCCTGGAAATACAGTTGATAAGCCAATATGGTTAAAGTGGTTATGCCAGGCTGGGCACGGTGGCTCACGCCTGTAATCCTAGCACTTTGGGAGGCTGAGGCGGACAGATCTCCTGAGGTCGCGAGTTCAAGACCAACCTGACCAACACTGAGAAACCCCATCTCTATTAAAAATACAAAATTAGCCGGGCATGGTGGCGCATGACTGTAATCCCAGCTACTCGAGAGACTGAGGCAGGAGAATCGCTTGAACCTGGGAGGCAGAGGTTGTGGTGAGCCGAGATCATGCCATTGTACTCCAGCCTGGGCAACAAAAGTGAAATTCCGTCTTAAAAAAAAATAAAAAGATAAAAGAAATAAAGTGGTTATGTCACCTTAATGGTCATGCCACAGGCTGGGAGAAAGCTTTCCACCAGAGAAGTTGCATCCAGTGAATCCTTGTGGATTAGCTTTTGGCACTGTCAAATAAATCAAGCGACCTTTTACTTGAAAAAATGTTCTTTGGTCTCAGTGCCTCTTCCCTTGGAAGAATCTAGTGAATTATGTACAAACTCTAAAAATCAATTCCTAAAAGCCAAGCAATAACTTTAGTAGATTGACTCTACACTGTAGTTCAGACATTAAGGGTTTTCAGTTTATAACATGTATTTTATTTTCTTGATTTCTTACCATTTATTGACAAATAATTTTTACAGTATTTTGTGGTAAAATAAGACACAGGCCAGGCACAGTGGCTCACACCTGTAATCCCAGCACTTTGGGAGGCTGAGATGGGCAGATCACCTGAGGCCAGGAATTCAACACCTGCCTGGCCAACATGGCAAAACCCCATCTCTACTAAAAATACAAAAATTAGCCAGGTGTGGTGGCACATGCTTGCAATTCCAGCTACTTAAGTGACTGAGGCATGAGAATTGCTTGAACCCGGGAAGCGGGGTTGCAGTGAGCCCAGACTGTGCCACTACACTCTAGCCTGGGCAACAGAGTGAGACTCTGTCTCAAAAAACAAACAAAAAGACATAATGAGGTGTGATTTTAATGTTCATTTCTTGGATGTCCCAGCACATATAAATATTGGGAGTATGGATTACTTTATTTCATTTTAAATAGCATTTTTAATATTTTTAAATTGATATAATTTTATTGTAATAATTTTGAAAAAGACTGAAAATCATGAAAAACAACAGTTTGGTCCTAGTTAATGCTTTGGTATACAGCCTTCCTTGGTATACTACTTTTGGTATACAGCCTAGTCTTTTTTTCTAGGTACAGGCATTTAAATATCCATTTCTAGACAGAGAAAAATACATTGAAGCATAATTTGGCAACCTCTTTTTTGTGTGAGCTGAATTAGACTTCATTTATGCCATATTACTTCATTAACACAATTAAAAAGTCTGAAAGTGCACTTTCTCTTCTAAGAACAAACTGCTTTGCTAGAGGGCCCATTTCTAAAAGTTCTTAGAAGCTCCAGCTGTTGCCTAGATTTTTTTTTTAATATCAAATTTATTTTGCTACTTCGAAACGTTAAGGAGCTTTGTTTTCCACCGAAAATTGTGTTTGTGCTGGATTCCCTGGGGTGTGTTGCCAGTAAGCACTGTTGGTAATCCAATATGATCGAAGTGGTTATGCCACGTTAATGGCCATGCCACAGGCTAGGAGAAAACTTTCTGGAGAACATCTCTCACTAGCCCTTGTTCACAATGGTGTTTTTCCACCAATCATTTCAAATGGCAGTGAACCTCCACTGTCTTGGATCCTCCTCTTAGTCTCCTAACCACATAATCGTTGAGTCTTTGAAAGGTTCCTCTCTCTCTTCCCATATCCCCAAAATATGCGTACCTAGGCTACATCTTTGGGCTCTCCTGTTTTTTCTCTTTGACTCTATTGATCTCATCTATTTTACAGCCTTATTTATAAATAAATAAATGTTTCATTTGTTTGTTTATTTATTTATTTATTTATTTATTTATTTATTTATTGAGAAAGGGTCTCATTCTGTTGCCCAGGCTGGGGTGCAGTGGTGCAATCTCAGCTCACTGCAACCTCTGCCTCCTGGGCTCAAGCCATCCTTCCACTTCAGCCTCCTGAGTAGCTGGGACTACAGGTGTGTGCTACTATGCACAGCTAAGTTTTGTATTTTTTTGTAGAGAGGGGTTTTGCCATTTTGCTGTGTTGCCCAGGCTGGTCTTGAACTCCTGAGCTTGAGCAATTTGCCCCACTTAGCCTCCCAAAGTGTTAGGATAATAGGCGTGAGCCACTGTGCCCAGCCTGTTTTATTTATTTATATTTATTTTATATTCTTTCCTCATGTCTTAAATATATTGGTCTAGCTTTGACAACCTGCACTGGTCTCTCTCTGCACCAGGCCCGTATTTCTGTTGACCAACTTGTAATATACACTTGGAATCACCACTGTCTAACAGCCTATCAAGCTAAACATGTCCAAAATAACCCCGAAAACAAACAAACAAATGAGCCCCTCTCCCCCAGCCTTAAACAGCTCCTAGGGTTTCATCAGTATCACCACAACTTTCCCATTACCCTGTCCCAGAATCATGCTGGGGTTTGCCACTGCTGCTCCTCTGAACTGAATGTTCATGCCCTATAGTATGATCCACAATTGACGAGCCTTCCTTTCCATTTCTTTTTTTGTTTGGTTTTTTGGTTGGTTGGTTGTTTTGAGACAGGGTCTTACTCTGTCACCCAGGCTGGAGTGCAGTGGCAGGATCTCGGCTCACTGCAACCTTTGCCTCCCAAGTTCAAGCAATTCTCATGCCTCAGCTTTTGTAATAGCTGGGATTACAGGTGCGTGCCACTGTGCCCAGCTAATTTTTGCATTTTTAGTGGAGACGGGGGTTTCACCATGTTGATCGGTCTGGTCTCGAACTCCTGGCCTCAAGTGACCTGCCTTCCTCGGCCTCCCAAAGCGCTGGGATTACAGCACATCCAGCCCCTTTCTATTTCTTGATAGTCTTTTTTACCAGGCATGGTTAATTATCTCAGTTAATCCTCACAACAACCTTGAAGGTGGTTCTACGGGTGAGGAAACTGAAACCCAAAAAGGTGAAATAACTTGCCCCAGTTATACAGTAAGTGGCAGAGCTAGGAGGCAAACTCTGGTCCATCTGTCATCAAAGTGCTCTTAACCATTACATGATACTGCCTCACAGTCTCTTACTCCTTCAATTCATTTTGTACTTTGCTGCCAGATTAATTCTCTTAAAACACAGCTGTGATAATTCATTATGCTTACCTGCTCAAAAACTTCTCTGGCTCCTACTCCCCTACTAAATTAAGTCTAAACTCCTTTACTTGGCATATAAGACTCCCCTAAGCTCTATGTGTAATTCGTCTCTTCAACCTAAACTGAAATCTTATCTCCTGTTTGTCAACTACAATGTCCAATACTCAATCAAACCACTCCTTCCTCCCCAAATAGTCCTTCTTTTCTCCCTCATCTGTCCCTAAACTAATGCTGTCCCTCTGCTTGTAATGCTTTACTCAAATCCTACCGTTCTTTATGACCCAGACCAAAGCCCATCCATTTTAGTGAAACTTTTTTTGTTTTTGAGACAGAGTCTCACTCGGTTGCGCAGGCTGGAGTGCAGTGGTGCCATCTCGGCTTATTGCAACCTCCACCTCCCGGGTTCAAGTGATTCTTATGCCTCAGCTTCCCGAGTACCTGGGATTACAGGCGTGCATCACCACACCTGGCTAATTTTTGTGTTTTTAGTAGAGATAGGGTTTTACCATGTTGGCCAGGCTTGTCTGGAACCCCTAGCCCCAAGTGATCCGCCCACCTGGGCCTCCCAGAGTGCTGGGATTACAGATGTGAGCCACTGCACCTGGCCAATAATCTGATTTTTAAAACATACTTTATTTTTTAGAACAGGTTTAGATTCACAGCAAAATTGAGCAGGCAGTAGAGTTCCCGTATACCCTACCTGCACACACGCACAGCCTCCCCCACTATGAATATCCTGCCCCAGAGTGGTACATTTGTTACAATCGGATAAACCTGCACTGACACATCATTATAACCCAAAGTTCATAGTTTACATTAGGTTTCGTCCTTGGTGTTGTACATTCTATGGGCTTGATGAATGTATAACGACATGTATCTACCATTCTACTATTGTACCATTGTACTATTTTTGTACTATCATACAAAAATAGCTTCACTGCCCTAAAAATTCTCTGTGCTTACCTATTCATTCCTTCATCCTCTCTAATTCCTGGCAACCACTGATCTTTTTACTGTCTCCATAGTATTGCCTTTTCCAGAATGTCATATAGTTGGAATCATTCAGTATGTAGCCTTTCAGATTGGCTTCTTTCACTTAGCAATATACACTTAAATTTCCCCCATGCCTTTTCATGGCTTGACAGCTCATTTCTTCTTAGTGCTGAATAATATTTTATTGTCTGGATGTACCACAGTTTATTTATCCACTCACCCACTGAAAGACATCTTGGTTGCTTCCAAGTTTTGGCAATTATGACTAGAGCTGTTATAAACAACCTTGTGCAGGTTTTTGTGTGGGCATAAGTTTTCAACTCATTTGAGTAATTGCCAAAGAACATGATTGCTGGATCATGTAACAGTATGTTGAGCTTTGTAAGAAACTGCCAAATTGTTCCAATATAATCTTTTTAAGATGCCTTTTTGTATACTGAGTTTAGTTTCTTATAGTTTCTCAAACTGGACTCCTGTTCTCAGAGTTTATTAGAACATTGAGCTTGAGAAACACTGATGTGGCTGGTGACATGCTACAGAAGCCCAGTGTGTGCTGGGGGCAGTGGAGAAAGGTTTTATGACAGATATGGAAACAAAGCCATCAGACCTTACAGGCTAGACAGCAATGGAATGGCCTGAAAAGAGGAGCAGCACATTTTGATTGGTGGGGTTGGTGTGAATTACTGTCTGAAAGTGGTAAGGAGCATGGTAGGTCATGAAGAAAGCCATGTGTCGGTGTGGTTTGGGTGGAAGGTTTATGTTGGGTAGAAGGTCAAGTTCTGGAGAACAGTGAATGCCTTACTAAGAACAATTTACATTTATCCTGTAGGTACTAGTTGAAAACAACCTAACTCACTGTTTTTGCCAGTTCTATTTGCCTTTAAATAGAGTCCTACTGAAAATATACTGATCTAATATCTTATTCTAAAATAACAAGGAAAAATCCACCACAGCCACCCTCAGTGGCTCATTTCTGTGTCTAGCATTGAAAACCATCCCATTTCAACATGTTGATCCATGTCATCTCTTGGTTTAGCCATGATGGAGTTTTGGCTGAATAAAAATCAGCTTGGAATAGCAGGGACTTCTCAAAATAGTCACTTGAACAAGATAGAAGTTCATTTCTCTCTCTTTTAGAAATCCAGATGTTGACAATCTAGGGCTGTCATGGGAAGAGTTCTAAGGGAGGAATAATGAATATGGGGGAGAAGCAGTTAGCAATCTCTGTCAGTGGAAATGAGAGCAATTCAGCAAAGGAGTATCTACTGGGCAAATCCTGTGTTGGGGGTAGGCAGACAAGGACATGATTAAAATAGTGTCACATCTTCACATACTCCCATTTTGGAGGGATTTATTACAGCTAATTAGGTCACAAGTCAGGCTTCACCGTGAGACAAGAGTTTCACTGTGGCAGAGATATAGAGGAATGGAGGAGAGGCGGTTGCAGTTAGTACTCATTGTAGGCCTGGGAAAAGGCTGCACAAAACAACACTTTAGTTGGGCATTCAAATAGAGTTCAGTGGGCATAGTTGAGGAGAAAAGGTAGAGAGAAAAGCAGCGGCAATGTAGAGGGAAAAGCAGCAGCAGACAGGTGAAACAGATCAGGAAATTGACTCAGCTGGTGGCTGGAGATAAAGCCAAGTTGCAAAGGCCCTCTTTACTAATTATGTTCATTTTCTTCTCTTGAAAATAGGTAATAATTAAGGATCTCTTAGAGGCCAGGCATGCTTAAATGTGTGATTTTGAGAGATAACTCAAGCTAGATTTAGTTAGTGGGAGGTAATGAGGACCTGTCCTAGGAGGCCAATGGTAAAATAAATGCAGATGAGGAAGCACAGGTTGATTAAGTCCTGGATGATACGAAAAGAAAGCCTGGATACAAAACATGAAGTATTTTTACCTGCAGTGTTTTACTATGTAGTTCAAACTTCAGAAAAATGGAATTTATGAATATAAGACACAACTATTATTTAAAGGGGGGAAAAATACAAGGTTACTAAGATTACACACAGTCTGTTCATGATAGGAAAAAAACCACCTCACCAATTACCTTTAATAATTATCATATCTGCAATAGTTATTACATATTAATATTTTAAATGTCAGGGATTGTGTTGTTTTTATTGGTGATTAGCAATTTAAAAGAAATGGTTTTGGAGACTAGTGAAAGCCAAGTTATTTCTGCTCTTATATTTTTATCTCAGTGGAATCTGGGGTACAATATGTTTATTTGAGAGTAACACTGAGAGGAAGGGGAGGAAAGAGGGTTAAGCAGAGAGAGAGCTCTAGAGTAAGAACTTCCCTTCAGAATGTCCCTTACTAGGCTGAAATGTCTGGGCCTTTGTACCCTGCCTAGCTCTGTCACGGGGAGTGAACTGTCGTTGGAAGAGAATGGCATCAGAAGATGGTTCTTGATAGCTAAGATGGACTCTGAATGAAGAGCAAACGGCTGAAGTGCCCTCCAGCAGCTGGGCAGCAAGTCCTTCCTTGAAGGGGATCTGGCCAGATCTCAGCCTCCCATTGATTGCAGGGTCTTTGTACAAACATGTGAAATGGAGCCTCATCCAGCTGGGATTACTGATAGTAGAAGTAGCTATTATTTGCCCCTGTATCTGTATGATAAACCCATTTCTCTATTATTACAAATAGAAAATAATTTTCAAACAAATTGCCCTATCACATTGATTATATGGATGTTCAAACCTGGGCTGGACAACATGTCATAGTTAAATTTGCTTTTGGAATTAAGGGCTGGATATATTTTGTGTCTGAAGAAAAAGAATAAAATAAACTGAGACAAGAAAAAAAATAAAAAAATAAGACAAGAAAAAAATGATCTCAGAATACAAATTACTTCATTTTCTTGATTGTTGTATATGACATACTTAGTCATAATAGTGGCAGAGTAAGGCATCAGTTTTGTTTTTTCAAGAGTGATCCTATATCTTGGATATGACACAAAAAACAAGCAAAGGACTTCATAAAAATTAAAATCTTTTGTGTTTTAAAGAACACTATTAAAGTGGAAAGACAACCCACAGAATAGGATAAAATGTTTGCAGACTGTATATCTGAGTAGGATCTAATTAATATTCATTCTATATTTTAAAGAACTGGAGGGTAGTGTCATGCCCAGGCTGCAGTACGGTGGCACAATCATAGCTCCCTGCAACCTCAAACTCCTGGGCTTAAGTGATATTCCTGCCTCCTGAGTAGTGGGGACCACAGGCATGTCACCACTATTTTTTTTTTTTTTTTTTTTTAGCACCCAACTATTTTATTTTTTGTGGAGATAAGGCCTTGCTATGTTGCCCAGGCTGGTCTTGAACTCTT
This sequence comes from Theropithecus gelada, assembly GCF_003255815.1. Taxonomy (NCBI): domain Eukaryota; kingdom Metazoa; phylum Chordata; class Mammalia; order Primates; family Cercopithecidae; genus Theropithecus; species Theropithecus gelada. The sequence goes on from NC_037688.1 coordinate 25,142,820, forward strand.
GGCCTGAAGCGGCCCTCCCACCTCGGCCTCTTAAAGTGCTAAGATTACAGGCATGAGCTAATGTACTCAACTCATTCTACAAGAACCCTTACAACTCAATAACAAAAGACAAAAATAACCCAATTAAAAAAAAAATGTGGGCAGAGAATTTGAATAGACATTTCTCCAAAGAAGATACGCAGCTGGCCAAAAGCACATGAAAGATGCTCAACATCACAAAGCAAAACTATAAGGAGATACCACTTCACATCCACTAGGCCAACTAGAATCAAAAGGACATCTAATAAGCAATGACTGGGAGCGTGGGAGGAAGGGGAGGAGCAGAAAAGGTAACTATTGAATACTGGGCTTAATATCCAGTGATGAAGTAATATGTATAAAAAATAAAATAGTTTTGGCAATTAAAAAGTTAAAAGTTAAAAAAGTTTAAAAAGTTGCTATAAAAAAGTTTAAAAAGTTGCTATAAAAAAAAGCAATGTCAAGGATGTACAGAAATTGGAGCCGTCATACATCACTGGTAGGAAAGTAAAATTGTGCAGCTGTTTTGGAAAACAGTCTGGCAGTTCCTCAAAAAGTTAAACATAGAGTTACATTTGATCCAGCAGTTCTACTCCTACGTATATACCTAAGAGAAATGGAAATCTATGTTCATACAAAAACTTGTACAGGAATGAAAGCAGCATTATTCATAATAGCCATAAACAAAGTGTGATATATCCATATTCAGGCATTAAAAAGGAATGAAGTACTAACACATGCTATAACATGTATTTTGAAAACATCAGGCTAAGTGAAAGAAGCCAGACAGAAAGGCCATATATTGTATGATTCCATTTATATAAAATTTGCAGAATAGGCCATTGCATAGAGACAGAAAGTATATTGTTGGTTGCCAGAGGATGGAAGGGAGAGAAAAATTGGGAATGACAGATATGGGGTTTCTTTGGGGGTGATGAAATATTCTAGAATTAGATAGTGGTGGTAGTTGTACAACTTTGTGAATATACTAAAAAACACTGAATTGTACACTGTAAAAGGATGAATTGTATGATATATGAATTATATCTCAATTAAAATAAAGCTTCTCACACAGTTATAGAGTGATTCTGTAGAACTTGGTAATTGAGATTTCAGATGAGTAAGAGTCAAATAACAAGTTTGTATCTTAAGTGATTGGGTGATAGTAATGCCAATAACAAGATTGGGGGAGGCACCAGCAGCAGAAGTGGGCCTGGAAATGAAGATAATGAGTTTGGCTAGAAAATATTGATTTTTGGCTGGGTGCGGTGGCTCACTCCTGTAATCCCAACAATTTGGGAGGCCAAGGTGGGCGGATCATTTGAGGTCAGGAGTTCAAGACCAGCCTCACCAACATGGTGAAACCCCATCTCTACTAAAAATACAAAAAAATTAGCTGGGCGTGGTGGTGCATGCCTGTGGTCCCAGCTACTCAGGAGGCTGAGGTGGGAGAATTGCTTGAACCCAGGAGGTGGAGTGAGCCGAGATTGTGCCATTGCACTCCAGAGCCTGGGCAACAGAGTAAGACTCTGTCTTAAGGAAAAAAAAAAATATTGACTTTTTAGTTGTGTGCGGGCACTAATTGGGGGCTGTTCAGGAAATTTAGGTCTAGACATCAGAAAAGAGACCAGGGTTAAGAGATTTACGTTAAGAGTCACTCAGATTTAAGTGATAGCTAAAACCCAGGAGAGCTATGAGAGCACTCAGCAAGAAGTTCAGGCGGTAGGGGATTTGAACCAATACATAGGTTGAAAGAAAAGGAACCTGTGAATCTGGAAAAGAGCATATGTGCTGTAGAAGGAAAAGCAGGATGGAGCAGGGTCTTGAACACCTGCAAAGTCTTGTTCCACAGGATAAGGGTAAGAGGAGGCCTGAAGCCAAAGTCACAGCCTACTAACCATTCTCATTCACACAAAAACTGTGTTACAACTAGCAGTTTCTGCTTCACCTTGTTTCTTCTGTAGTACTACTGCAGTGGGAACCAGAGAACAAAAAGGTTGATAGCTCACGTCACTTGCAGAAAAGTAGTTCTGTCGAGTCCAGTGGTTGGAAGAGCATCTTGTGTTTAAGTAGGACATTTCAGTCCCAGAAGGCAATTCAGAAATAGAAAGCATCTTAGAGCCCCAAATGGATGGAAGGGCTGGTTCTCAAGAGGCTGGCTTTATTCACTGTCTACTCTCAGTTGCACTGGCTTGTAGTGGCTTTCTGTTGCCACAACCAGTAGATGAAAGTGAGCATAAGATCGCATTGTTTGACAAAAGCCCAAGTTCTTGATACTATCTTCTTACATAATCCTGCTGGAAAAAAATTCCTTAAACAAAAGCAAAACTTTTGTTTTAATTCAAGTCCCCCCAGAAGACCCCAAATCCCAGAATTCTACAATTAATAAATGTATTGATCAAGAGTGGAAAAACCTTTGTACAAATATGACAGCCTAATAGAATCGTTCTCTCTTTCTTGTCATTCTTGTCTCACTCCTGTCACTCAGGCTGGAGTGCAGTGGCACAATCTCAGTTCATTGCAGTCTCGACTTCCCAAGCTCAGGGTTCCTCCCACCTCAGCCTCCCAAGTAGCTGGGACTTGTGCCACCACGCCTGGCTCATTTTTGTATTTTCAATAGAGATGGGGATCTCACTATGTTGCCCAGGCTGATGTTGAACTCCTGGGCTCAAGTGATCTACCCACCTGGGCCTCCCAAAGTGTTGGGATGACAGGCATGAGCCACTGTGCCTGGCCTGTAATAGAATTGCTGGCAGGCTCTTCTTGATAACAGTTTCCAAAGTGGCCAGAACTAGGCTATAGTTTTTGTTATTTTTACTTTTTATTTTTAAAATAATTTTTCTAATCACAGTAAAAATATTGGTAAAAAAAATAAAATTATAAAACAGGAAAAAAGTTAAAATTTATTTGTCACTTTTTTGTGAATATATGTATTAAACTAACACGAAAATTTGAAAGGTGAACTGCAAAATACTAATGGGATTTTCTCTTTTCTTTTGGAGATGGAGTCTCGCTCTGTTGCCCAGGCTGGAGTGCAATGGCACGATCTCGGCTCACAGCAACCTCCGCCTCCTGGGTTCAAGTGATTCTCCTGCCTCAGCCTCTCAAGTAGCTGGGATTATAGGCATCCACGCCTGGCTAATTTTTGTATTTTTAGTAGAGATGGGGTTTCACCATGTTGGCCATGCTGGTCTCGAACTCCTGACCTCAGGTGATCCACCCACCTCGGCCTCCCAAAGTGCTGGAATTATAGGTGTGAGCCACCGTGCCTGGCCCTAACAGTATTTTTTAATGAAAATGGAATGCTAGTTCCTTTGCTTTTTAAAAATTATTTTTCTTTCACTAGAAAACAAATCTTACCAGGCCTGGTGGCTCACGCATGTAATCCCAACACTTTAGGATGCCAAGGCCGGCAGATTGCTTGAGCCCAGGAGTTCTAAATCAGCCTGGGCAACATAGGGATGCCCTGTTTCTATTAAAACTTTTTTTAATGTAAAAATTAAAAAAAAAAAAAAAACTCTCACCGAAAATAACATACAGAGTGTTCTAATACATTTGATTTTTTTTTTTTTTTCTTCCCGAGAAAGAGTCTTGCTCTATCGCCCAGGCTGGAGTGCTGTGGCATGATCTTGGCTTATTGCAACCTCTACCACCTGGGTTCAAGCAGTTCTCTTGCCTCAGCCTACCGAGCAACCGGGATTACAAGTGTGCACCACCACACCCAGCTAATTTTTGTATTTTTAGTAGAGACAGGATTTCACCAAGTTAGTCAAGCTGGTCTTGAACTCCTGACCTCAAGTGATCTGCCCACCTCAGCCTCCCAAAGTGCTAGGATTACAAGTGTGAGCCACCATGCCCAGCTTAGTTTCTCTCTTTTTACAAAAGAGAGAAAGTAAGGTAAAAAAAGGCTGATTTGATATGGTCAATCAGTGCTGACTGCTGATTAGTACCCTAGAGATGTGTAATACCAGGAGTCTATTCCCAGCATCTCCCCCTGTAGTTGGAGATTATTTAATTGGTATCAAAGTTAATTATTTATTAGCTTAGGAAATGTGCAAAGTATTTGCCTTCCACTCAGTTTCTGTTGAGCACTTCATAAATTATGAAGCCATTTCATATCCATTATCCTGTTTTAACCTGGCTCAACCCTAAGAGATAGAAAGTTTAGACTTTATCATCTCTGTTTTCCAAATGAAGTGAGAGATGTAGAGAAGTTAAGTGATTTGCTCAAATTCATGTGGTCTCCAAGTGGTGGCACCAGAACTAGCACTCAATCTTGTGACTTTCCTTTTAGTATCTTTCCATTAGACATGCTGTCTTTGAAGTCTGGTCAGTGCTTCATTGTATGCTTTTTCTTTTAACACAGACTCAAACAAAGGACTTTTTATTCCCTTCCCCAACCGAGAAATAAAGGATTCCCTAAGTACTTCTGCAACTCAGGGCAATGGTACACCTGATCAGAAATTAGACACCTTCCCACTCGGGACACAGGTAATGTATTCATTCTCCTGCTGATCTGTTGGCTAGTCAGTGGTTAATACTGATAATTCAATGGTCTCTCAATTATTTATGAAGGTCTCAGAGGACTTGTTTGAAGGCATTTTAGACCCTTTTAAAGGAAAGGGCAGGACAGAATGTAGAGTACCTTCTCCATTAATTTCAATCTCCCATTTCCCTCTCTCTCACACTAACCTGTTATCTAATGTCATATATTTATACATATAACTTTAGCATATCTATGACAGGCATTTTGGTCCTCAAACAGGAATGCAACTGTTACAGTTTTTGGCTGGTTTTAAATTTTCTCCTCTCTATCCAGTATCTCCATCTCCTGTTGCCTTGCTTCTTACATTTTCTACCTCTGCCCTTTAATGCTGAGTCTTACATTTAAGGTATGACTTTCGCAAAGCTGCCTCTTCAGTGTAACAAAAAAAGTAAAGTTTAAGGGGTAAAGATGGCATGGAAGTTGTGGGCAATGGGAAGATAGAGATCATGCAAGATGGGGAGTAGTGAAAAATAAGGTTTTAGTGAAAAAATTGGTGACAGAAGGGATGCAACCATTATGTAAGGCTTGTTTGTGTGAGTGAATGTGATACAAGGAGCAGAACTGACTACTTTATATTCACCTGCTCCCTTTCTTTGCCTTTTCTTTGATATATTTATGAACAATAAAATTGTAGAAAATAGCCAGGAGGAACTGAATTAGTAAAAAGTACTATTCTTTTCAGTTCGGGTATAGACTACCTTCACCTTTTAAAAAAGATAAGCATTTAATCAGTTTCTTTGTTTTTGGAGATTCTACTTGGGTGACTTAGAAACGATCTTAGTTACCATTTTTTAAAACCATATTGACTTAAGGAAGTGGAGACAAAGAGTATTGCAATCTCCAGTTAAATAGCACTTCTTGGATTAAAAAGCAAACAAAAAAAAATGTCTCTGAAATTCTTGAAGTGAGAAAAAAGGAAATTGAATAGTTTGCTGTATCTTTTTAGTTTAAGAATTAAGGAAGTGGGATTTCTTTCTCTCCATGACTACCAAAAAGACACTGAATACTTTAAGATAATTTTTTTAAAAGCAAACCCTAGATGGCTTTCTGTTTTGCTTCAATTCTTGCCTAGTTATGCCTCAGATTAATTTTCAGCCTATTAAAACCCCCTTAGCTATGGTGGTTGTCAGCTTTACCAGCCGGTACAATAAGTATGAGAGTCCTTTAAACAGAAAAAGCAAAGTTGGAAAGTGGCCTCATCTACCTTGTATGCTGAGCTATCTAAAGCAGAGAAAGTACAGTCATTGTTTGCTATGTTCTTTACCTCCTAAGGATATTCAAGCAACTCTAGAATCTCCTTGTATTGTGACTGTTTTAAAATAGACTTAAACTGGACCTTTGCTTAAAGGTCTGTTTCCCTAACTTGCAAGGATAGTCTTTCCCATTAACAGGAAAGTATTCTGAACCCCTGGTCTAATAAGCTCACATTTGAACGCACATGGACTTCCTTCTACCTAAACTTTCAAACTTTTTTTAGACACAGGAAGTGGCAAGAAGGGAGATGCCAAGTGACAATCACCATGAAGATGGTAAATATTTTGCTCACTGAGTATTTTCCCCCATACTAATCAGAGAAGTCTGGATGTGATGGGATTTGGGAGATGAAGATGTCTCAATACGGGGGCCCTATTTAGTCAAATAATTTCTGCTTTCGTGAGGGACTGTCCTGGATGATTAGTAACCTGTAGGACTTCTCTGCCTAAAGAGTGGATATTCTGACCTCCTTTGTTCTTGATTTTTTTTGCATTGGCTGACTATTCTTTTTCTTACCTTTCTTGCCTTCTTTTGTATTTATTATTTTTTTATTCATCCATTTGTTTATCTCTACTAGTTTATAAGTTATATGCTTTTTCTATATTTTTAGTATTATTCCCCAAATGATAATATGTATCGTTAACTTACATAATGTTTAAATTGTTAATACCTTAAGTCTTCTTTTACATAATTCAAAAACCTTATAGTACTTTATTTCATTTACTCTTTCCTGACTTATATGTTGTTATTATGAATTTTAATTCTCTATATTTTTAAAACTTCACAAGATAATATTTTTTTATATAGTCAATGTAGATTTAAATCTATCCATTTATTAACCACTGTTTACTCACTTCCTTTTTCTTCCCAGGCTTCCCTTCTGATATCATTTTCCTTTCCTTTTAGTGGTACATACTTTAATGTAGGTCTATTAGTGATAAGTTCTTTCAGCTTTTCTTTGTGTGATAATGCCTCTATTTCACTATCATTCTTGAAGGGTATTTTAGATGGGTGTAGATTTCTAGGCAATTCGTTCTCTCTCTCTTTCTTCCCTTCCCACTTCCTTCCTTCCCTTTTTTTTTTTTTTTTGGGACAGGGTCTCAGTCTGTTGCCCAGGCTAGAGTAGAGTACAATGGCACAATCAGAGCTCATAATAACCTCAAACTTCTGGGCTTAAGCAATCCTCCCACCTCAGCCTCCCAAGTGTTAGGACTACCACCACACCTGGCTAATTAAAAAAATTTTTTTTCAGCCAAGAGCAGTGGCTCATGCCTGTAATCCCAGCACTTTGGGAGGTGGAGGCAGGTGGATCACCTGAGGTCAGGAGTTCGAGACCAGTGTGGCCAACATGGTGAAACTCTGTTTCTACAAAAATTTGCCAGGCGTGGTGGTGCATGCCTATAATTCCAGCACTTTAGGAGGCTGAGGCGGGTGGATCACTTGAGGTCAGGAGTTGGAGACCAGCCTGGCCAACATGGTGAAACCCCGTCTCTACTAAAAATACAAAAACTAGCTGGGCATGGTGGCACATGCCTGTAATCTCAGTTACTCGGGAGGCTGAGGCATGAGAATTGCTTGCACCTGGGAAGTGGAAGTTGCCAAGAAGCCAAGATTGCACCACTACACTCCAGCCTGGGTGACAGAGTGAGACCCTGTCTCAAAAAAAAAAAAAAAAAAAAAAAGGAAAAGAATTTGTCTCCAGAATGTTATAGATTATTTACTGTTTACACAAAAGTCCCACATTTTATTAGTGGTGGTAGTGTTCCATGTGGAAGTCCTTTCATCACTTTATGCTACCATTAATCAGAATTATAAATCACCTCTTCCTGAGAGGTGTTTCTGGCAGAGTATGTTCAGTGAACAGAGGTACTCCCAGCTAGGCCACAAAGAATTCTTACCATGTTTTGTTTTTTTCCCTTGGTGGTGTTTAGAGTTCAGACATTACTCGCCTCGTCAGTCCACAGTCCGATCCCCAGAGAAGATGACTAGAGAAGGGTACCAAGTATCTTTTTTGGACAATAAGTCTTCAGGTTCTTCTCCAGAAAAGGAATTGATACCAAAACCTGATACTTTTCAGCTTACCCATGATGCCTCGTTGAGTAAACGCCTGGATGTGGGTGATTCTAGCCAGATCCATCCCTATCAGTTACCTTCAGATGTTGGTCTGGAAAATTATGACAGTCATTATTCTCAAACTCTATCCCTGCATGGAAGTCTTGGTAAAAGGCCTCAGAGAAGCAAGAACTATCAAGAGTACAGCATAAAGCCTTCAAATGACATAAAGGCCACTGCTTCACATTCCTGTGGAGACTTATTGACTTCTCTGTCAAACCCCGACTCCAGCACTAGAAGGCTTTTGAAGCTTAGTTCAGGTAACAGCTTCCTGTCAGTTTACAGCTCTTCTTCATAGGCATGAAGGTAGAAGATATAACTGAAAATTTTGGAATTAACCCTTCTGAAATTGTATTAGCATTTCTTAAGTTGTATTTTAGGATCACCAGTGGTCCTTGGAACCTCCAGAAATCTATAGGGTATTAGTTTGACATGATATATATATATATTAGGGAAAATTTGTAGGAAAGTGAGCATCACAGCTACTTGCTATTTTAGTTAAGTAGCATCCCAGGACATCTAGTCTTTACTCACAGTCACTTCTATTCTGAGTTACTTTCAGAAGAAGTTAGTTTCAGGTAGGGCACGGTGGCTCATGCTCGTAATCCCAGCACTTTGGGAGGCTGAGCTGGGCGGATCATGAGGTCAGGAATTCAACACCAGCCTGGCCAACATGGTAAAACCCCATCTCTACCAAAAATACACACACACACACACACACACACACACACACACACACACTCACAAAAATAGCTGAGCATGGTGGCGTGCACCTGTAATCCCAGCTACTCAGGAGGCTGAGAGGCAGGAGAATTGCTTGAATCTAGGAGGCAGAGGTTGCAGTAAGCCAAGATCAGGCCATTGCACTCCATGGGCAACAGAGCAAGACTCTGTCTTGAAAACAAAAACAAAAGTTAGTTTCAGAGTTAGTGACAGAGATCACTCTTCTGTTACTTATTCAACCAAACTCATTGAACACCTACAGTGTCCCAGACACTGTTCTAACTCTGGAGATAAAGTAGCAAACAAAATAAAGTTCCATGTATATTTTACCATAATAAGAAGACAATCCCTACTTTCATGGAGCTTATATTCTCATGGGGTAAGACACATGATAAACATTTTAACATGTAAATATATGTCAGGTTATGGTAAGTGCTGTGGAAAAAATTATATAAGGGCATAGAGCATGATAAGGAGGAGGTGATGCTTTAGACAGAATGGTCCAGAAAGCTTCTCTGATGAGGCACCATGAAAGTAGAGACTTGAATGAGTGTAAGCCATGTGGATCTGGAAGGAGAACTTTCTAGACAGTGGGAATAAATGCAAAAGTCCTGAGGCTGGAACATACTTTTCATGTTCCAGGAACCTCAGGGAGGCCAGTGTGGCTGCAGCAAAGAAAGTAGAGTGTATAGCTGAAGTAAGAAAGATGCCAGACTTTTATTCTGGGTGAGATCAGAAGGAGTTGGAGGGTTTGTAGCAAGGGAGTGATGTGATCTCACTTAAGAATTACTGTGGATGTCGGGTTGAGAATAGACTATGGGGAGCAGGGTAGAATTTTTTTTTTAATGCTTTAAGAGATTGGAATCAGCGTAACAGATAATGATGGCTTGGGCTAGACAGATAGCGGTGGAGGTGGTGAGAAGTAGTCAGATTCTGAATATGTTCTGAAGATGACACTCCATGGTTTGCTGATGGATCCAGGATGAAGTGTGGGAGAAAGGGTTAGCGATGATTCTGTGGTTTTGAGTCTGAATAACTAGAAGAACAGAGCTTTCATTTACTAAGATGGAAAAGAATGGGAGATACAGATTTTAAGATAAATATCAAGAGTTGGGTTTTAGACATCTTAAGTTTCAGGTGCCTTATTAAAACTTTCCAGAGATGCCAATTTGGTAATTGGACATACTAGTGCAGAGTTTAGGGAAGAAGGTATGGCTGGAAATATAAATTTGGAGATTATAAGTGTATGGGTGACAGTAAAACTGTGAGACTGGGTGAAATCTCACTGAAAGAGTAAATATAGATAGAAAAGGGATCTGAGGACTGGTCCTGAGCCCTCCAACAATTAGAAGTAGATAAAGAGAAACCATCATGGAGAGTGAGAAAGCAGCAGCCAGTAAGATAGAGGGGAAAAAACCAAGAGGAAGTGATATCCTGGAAGCTAAGTGAAGAATGTGTTTCAAGAATGAGGGAGTCATCAATGCTAGGTCAAATGCTTCTTCTGATAGGGAGGGAGGGAGCCTGGGACTGAGAAGTGATTATGGTATTTGGCAATGAAGAAGGCATTAGTGAACAGCTTCAGGGGATGCATAAGAATGAAAGCCTCACTGAGGTGAATTCAAGAAAAAATTGGAAGCAAGGCAGTAGAGTTATTGAATATAGACAACCCTTGTGTTAGTCTGTTCTCACACTACTAATAAAGACATACCCAAGACAGGGTAATTTATAAAGGAAAGAGGTTTAATTGACTCACAGTTCCACATGGCCGGGGAGGCCTCACAATCATGGCAGAAGGTGAATGAGGAGCAAAGTCATGTCTTATATGGTGGCAGGCAAGAGAGCTTGTGTAGGGAAACTCCCCTTTATAAAACCATCAGATCTCATGAGACTTACTGTCACCAAGAACAGCATGGGAAAGACCCGCCCCCATGATTCAGTTACTTCCCACCAGGTCCCTCCCTTGTCATGTGGGAATTATGAGAGCTACAATTCAAGATGAGATTTGGTTGGGGACACCGCCAACCCATATCAACCCCTTCAAGGAGTTTTGCAGTAAAAGGAAGCAGAGAAATGGAACTGTAGCTGGAGAGGGGATGGGGTCAAGGAGATCCTGGTAGAAATGATCTAGTGGAGGGAAAACTGATGATGCCCGGGAGAAAAGGGACCATTATAAAAAATGGAATCCAGTCCACCAGTGGAGATGCTGGCTTTAAATAAAAGCACAGATAGTTCATCTATTGTAATAAGAAGGAAGGCAGAGAATTTAATACAAATACAAGAGAGTTGGTAGATTTAATGGTGTGATCACGTAGATGTTTTCTTTGATTGCCTCTCAGTGAAATAAAGGAGGTTGGCACCTGGGAGTAAGAAGGGAAGAGAAGGTGTTGGAAGTTTGAAAAGAGATGTGGGCCGGGCGCGGTGGCTCAAGCCTGTAATCCCAGCACTTTGGGAGGCCAAGACAGGCGGATCACGAGGTCAGGAGATTGAGACCATCCTGGCTAACATGGTGAAACCCCGTCTCTACTAAAAATACAAAAAAAATTAGCCGGGCGTGGTGGCGGGCACGTGTAGTCCCAGCTACTCGGGAGCCTGAGGCAGGAGAATGGCGTGAACCCAGGAGGCAGAGCTTGCAGTGAGCTGAGATCCGGCCACTGCACTCCAGCCTGGGTGACAGAGCAAGACTCCGTCTCAAAAAAAAAAAAAAAAAAGAAGAGATGTGAAATATTTGTCTCAGAGAATAGAAGAGTAAATTGGCCAAAGTATTATATTAGGAGAGGCCGGGCACAGTGGCTCACGCCTGTAATCCCAGCACTTTGGAAGGCCGAGGCCAGCAGATCACTTGAGGCCAGGAGTTCAAGACCAGCATGGCCAAGATGGTAAAACCCCATCTCTACTAAAAATACAAAAATTAGCTGGGCGTGGTTGTGCCTGCCTGTAGACCCAGCTACTCGGGAGGCTGGGGCAGGAGAATATCTTGAACCCGGGAGGCAGAGGTTACAGTGAGCTGAGATTGTGCCACTGCACTCCACCCTGGGCAACAGAGCGAGACTCTTAAAAAAAAAAAAATAGGCCGGGCGCGGTGGCTCACGCCTGTAATCCCAGCACTTTGGGAGGCCGAGACGGGCGGATCACGAGGTCAGGAGATCGAGACCATCCTGGCTAACATGGTGAAACCCCGTCTCTACTAAAAATGCAAAAAAATTAGCCGGGCGAGGCGGCGGGCGCCTGTAGTCCCAGCTACTCGGGAGGCTGAGGCAGGAGAATGGCGTGAACCCGGGAGGCGGAGCTTGCAGTGAGCCGAGATCGCGCCACTGCACTCCAGCCTGGGCGACTAAGCGAGACTCTGTCTCAAAAAAAAAAAAAAAAAATGGAAGGACTGGGCACCACTAAGGGCACAGTTACAATAGTGGTCATGAGTTTAAAGTTAGAAAGGTCAGAACAGATGCGTTTCGTTCTCCAGCTATGTTCCCCTGCTCTGCTGTAGGCTTGGAATATGTGGACAGTTGGATTTAACCAGAGTTGGAGTTTTGTCAAAGAGTTGAGGATGTATGCTAGGGAGTGGTTATTATGACCCTTGGACTACAGGCCAGGTATGGATAGAAGTGAGACATGAGGGAGTCAAGGGGCAGGTTCATCTCTCAGCCTGTTTCCTCCACAGATCTGTATGCCACAACCCATCTCAACAGTGACCCTGCTCTACTCGTCAATGTAGAGCAACAATTATCTACCAGCCTCGGTGATTTAACACCAGCACATGGTTCTGTCCCAAACAACGCTGTCCTGGGAAACAGGACAACTCCTCTGCGGACACTGCTGTTGTCTCCTGGGACTTCAGAAGACAGAAAGATTTTTACTAAGAGGTCATTAAGCCCATCGAAGAGAGGATTCAAATGGAAGGACAATATCCTTGCCAACCTGAATCTAAAGCATGGTTTCCAAGACGCTACAGGCAGCGAGGCAAGTATTGGCTTGTTTGTGTTTGTGCAAGAAACATGTCAGGTTGAAGACCAGAATGAGGGTTCTGTTGGGAGTGGAGGTGGTTCTGACCAACAGAGCTAGAAATTCAAAGAGATTTTTAGAGGCTGGTGGCTAATGCTGCCAAGCTAATGTCTGTTGAACCTTCCGCTCTTGGGAAAGTCATTCCCCCACTGCTGCCATTTTCTCACTTATATCACAGGGAGAACTGTCCCTGATCTACTTCCAGCTGAAGATTGAACTCTGTAGCATCTATGTTTACAGTCTCATCATATTTACACATTTGCTTCAGCCGCACATTAAATAGTTCTTATAAAAGCATTGCTTCAGGCTGGGCACAGTGTCTCACACCCATAATCCCAGCACTTTGGGAGGCTGAGTGGGTGGATCACCTGAGGTCAGGAGTTCAAGACCAGCCAGGCCAACATGGCAAAACCCCATCTCTGCTAAAAAATACAAAAATTAGCTGGGTGTGGTGGCACGCACTTGTAGTGCCAGCTACTCTACTCAGGAGGCTGAGGCAGAAGACTCACTTAAACCCCGGAGGTGGAGGTTGCAGTGAGCCGAGATTGCACCACTACACTCCAGCCTGGGTGACAGAGTGACTCAGTTTCATTAAAAAAAAAAAAATAGGCCGGGCGCGGTGGCTCAAGCCTGTAATCCCAGCACTTTGGGAGGCCAAGACGGGTGGATCACGAGGTCAGGAGATCGAGACCATCCTGGTGAACATGGTGAAACCCCGTCTCTACTAAAAAATACAAAAAACTAGCCGGGCGAGGTGGCGGCGCCTGTAGTCCCAGCTACTCGGGAGCTGAGGCAGGAGAATGGCGTGAACCCGGGAGGCGGAGCTTGCAGTGAGCTGAGATCCGGCCACTGCAACTCCAGCCCGGGAGACAGAGCGAGACTCCGTCTCAAAAAAAAAAAAAAAAAAAAAAAAACAATAAAAGCATTGCTTTGCTTTTCTGTCTAGAAGTTAAAACAATTTAAATTTTTTTTCCAATGTAGCAGCAAACAAGATGAATTAGATTATCCAAGGGATTTTTAGCTGAAAGTAGTTCAGAGAATGAATGAAAAATCAAGAACCATTCCCATATAAACAGTATACATGTAATTCATTTTATAAAATATCCTAGTGACTGGGCACGGTGGCTCACACCTGTAATCCCAGCACTTTGGGAGGCCGAGGCGGGCAGATCACCTGAGGTTGGGAGTTCAAGACCAGCCTGACCAACATGGAGAAACCCCATCTCTATTAAAAATACAAAATTAGCTGGGCTTGGTGGTGCATGCCTGTAATCCCAGCTACTTGGGAGGCTGAGGCAGGAGAATCGCTTGAACCCAGGAGGAGGAGGTTGTGGTGAGCCGATATCGAACCATTGCACTCCAGCCTAGACAACAGAGCGAGACTCTGTCTCCAAAAAAAATAATAAAATAAAATAAAATATCCTAGTATGATAGTGTCATACAATAAAACTTTATCATTACTAGTTCTTAGCAAGTTTTGCTCCTGCCTTTGCATACATCCCTTGTGGAGAATGTCTTCTACTCTCCTCTCTTGTCTTTTTGAATGTTCATTTTTCTCCAGGTTCTACTTCCATCATGAGGAAGATCCATCCATGTGGTTAGAGGAACCCCAGCTCTTAGGGTCTTCTCTTCCCTTGTACCCAAGAATCTTTGCGATAGGAACCATTTGTCAATCATTTACTGCTCTGTAAGGAAGCAGGAGATTTGGTCAAAAACAGCCATTTCTAGTTACTTATTTTTCAGTTGTTGGAAATCTTACACATTGGGGTGGGTTTACAGAGTTTTTGTTGGTTTGTTTGGAGTGCTTTTGTTTATGTTTTTGTTTTTTACTCTTTAAAGACTTTCTATTCAGTTTTCAGAACTTTGGAAGTGGCTGTAATTTTTGTGCACCAAAGGGGGCAGTCTTGTAATGTTTTCTTTAGTTTTTTGGTCTCTTTTCATTCTCAGTCCCCCATGCTTATTTTACCAGACAAGAACATTAACTGTGTGTTAATGTATTCAGTGTGAAGATCCAGCAACATTTAGCATATTTGGGATGTTATATTAATCAGACATGTTCTAGGAAGTTTTTTAACCTCTATTTCATGTTATATTGTTAAAATCTGGCTAGATGCTATGGCTCACACCTATAATCCCAACACTCTGGGAGGCCAACGTGGAAGATTACTTGAAGCCAGGAGTTTAAGACCATCCTGGGCAACACAGGAGACCCTCTCTCTACAAAAAATAAAAATAAATAAATAAACAAATAAATAATTGTTAAAATTTCAATATGCTTTTCTAGACGATCTTAAAAACTCCTTTTTTTCTGTTAGACATTATTTTTCTCTTTATGGAAAGCTTTAAAACAACTGCTTGAATATAAATAAAAAAGAAATATACTCTTTAATTTCTGAAAGGTGTAAGTCATCTGTAATTCCAGCACTTTGGGAGGCAAGGCAGGCAGATCACCTGAAGTCAGGAGTTTGAGCCCATCCTGGCCAACATGGTGAAACCCCATCTCTACTAAAAATACAAAAAATTAACTGGGTGTGGTGGTACACGCCTATAGTCCCAGCTACTCAGAAGGCTGAGGTAGGAGAATCACTTGAACCCGGGAGGCAGAGGTTGCAGCGAGCCAAGATCGGGCCACTGCACTCCAGCCTGGGTGACAAAGCAAGACTCTGTCTCAAAAAAAACAAAAAACAAAAAAAACAAACAAAAAAAAAACCAGGCATGGTGGCTCATGCCTGTAATCCCAGCACTTTGGGAGGCCGAGGTAGGCAGATCACTTAAGCCAGGAGTTTTTGACCAGCAACCCTGTCTCCACTAAAAATACAAAAATTAGCTGGACATGGTGGTACACACCTGTTATCCCAGCTACTTGGGTGACTGAGTCATGAGAATTGCTTGAACCTGGGAGGCAGAGGTTGCAGTGAACTGAGATCATGCAACTACAGTCCAGCCTGGGCAATAGAGCAAGACCCTATCTCAATAAATAAATAAATAAATAAAATATAGAATTAGCCAGGCATGGTGGTGCACACCTGTAGTTCCAGCTATTCCAGAAGCTGGAGTAGGAGGATTGCTTGAGCCTGGGAGTTCAAGGCTACAGTGTGCCAAGATCACACCATTGCACACCAGCCTGGGTACAGAGCTAGACTCTGTCTTAAATAAAATATTATAGAATATTTATGTTTATTATATATTAATATATTAAATATAAGCTTACTTTGAGTTATAATTTTTTATATTACTCCCCAATTTATTTTATAAAATATAATACTATATATATATTTTTTTTGAGACGGAGTCTCACTCTGTCGCCCAGGCTGGAGTGCAGTGGCCGGATCTCAGCTCACTGCAAGCTCCGCCTCCCAGGTTCACACCATTCTCCTGCCTCAGCCTCCCGAGTAGCTGGGACTACAGGCGCCCGCCACCTCGCCCGGCTAGTTTTTTTGTATTTTTTAGTAGAGACGGGGTTTCACCATGTTAGCCAGGATGGTCTCGATCTCCTGACCTTGTGATCTACCCACCTCAGCCTCCCAAAGTGCCGGGATTACAGGCATGAGCCACCAGGCCTGGCCTGAAATTTTCTATTAAAATTTATCATATAAGATACTGTTACCTTTGAAATTATCCTTGAATATCTTATGTTTTTGTCTTGGACATAAATAATATTACACTACTCAAATCCAAACTGAAAGATGAAATCATCTTTTTTTTTTTTTTCTTTTTTGAGACGGCATCTGCAGTAGCACGATCTCGGCTCACTGCAAGCTCTGCCTTCCGGGTTCACACCATTCTCCTGCTTCAGCCTCCCGAGTAGATGCAACTACACGCACCCGCCACCACACCCGGCTAATTTTTTTTTGTATTTTTAGTAGAGACGGGGTTTCACCATGTTAGCCAGGATGGTCTCGATCTCCTGACCTTGTGATCCACCCACCTCAGCCTCCCAAAGTGCTGGGATTACAGGCATGACCACCGCACCCAGCCGAAATCATCTTTCTTTTTCACTTTTTAAGTAGTCTAGGCTAGGCACGGTGGCTCACACCTGTAATCCCAACACTTTGGGAAGCCGAGGCAGGCGGATCACAAGGTCAGAAGTTGGAGACCAGCCTGGCCAATATGGTGAAATTCCGTCTCTACTAAAAATACAAAAATTAGCCGGGCATGGTGGCATACGCCTGTCCCAGCTACTTGTGAGGCTGAGGCAGAAGAATCGCTTGAACACGGGAGGCAGAGAGATTGCAGTGAGCCCAGATCGCACCAGTGCACTCCAGCCTGGGCGACAGAGCAAGACTCCGTCTCCAAAAAAAAAAAAATTTAAAAAAAAAAAAAAAAAAAAAGGTCTAAATGTCTACATTCTTACTTCCCTTATTGTATAAGAATGACAAATGGTTGGGTTTTTTGTTTGTTTGTTTTTCCTTTTTTTTTTTTTTTTTTTTTCTCTTGAGCCTCTCTCTAGTGACCTGGGTAGCTTGCACGGTTTGCCTGGAAACCACAGTCCCCCAATCTCTGCCAGAACCCCCCATGTGGCCACTGTCCTCAGACAGCTCCTGGAGCTTGTGGATAAGCACTGGAATGGCTCTGGCTCCCTCCTCCTGAACAAGAAGTTTCTTGGTGAGTGAATGCATTCTCTGTCCCTAGAGAGGAGCTGGACTTTGCCTCTACTCTGTGTTCTGCTAAAAACCACTTAGCCCACTTCACTTGCAAGGAAAGTTGTTCTCATGATCACATCCTAAAACATCTCAGAAACACCACAGTTAACAAATCTGCATTTTTCTCATATTCTTCTTCATTATTTTTTAAAAGCAGCACCTTTTCTAATTGTTTTGTAACGATTGTTTTGTTCCTCCTGTGAATATTTGGTAGTCTTTGGTATTATATAGAGTAACCAGATATATAAATTAATGACTACATTAATTTTTTAAAAGATTTTGTGATCCTTGGGAAAGTGCCAATAATGAATACAACAGAAATTGGGTTTGATCATCAGAGTTTTGAGATGACTGTTAGAATGTTATGATTTGAAAAACTCGAATGAGTAAATGACCTGGACTCTCTTTAGGGTTCATTTTTTAGAAACATGGGAGAAAACAGTTTTGCAAATATTGGCTTCATGCGTTTATTTGTTGTTATTTTCTTTTTGATGCTTAACATGTTTATTGGCTATTTAATAGAAGAATAATTAAGGAAATTTTGTTGGTGGTAAAAGTTTAAGTAAAAACTAGAAACTTGGCTGGGTACGGTGACTAACGCCTGTAATCCCAGCACTTTGGTAGGCTGAGGTAGGTGGATCATGAGGTCAGGAGTTGGAGACCAGCCTGGCCAGCATGATGAGATCCCGTCCTTACTAAAAATACACAAATTAGCTGGGCATGGTGGTGTGCACCTGTAATCCCAGCTACTCGGGAGGCTGAGGTAGGAGAGTTGCTTGAACCTGGGAGGTGGAGTTTGCAGTGAGCCGAGATCGTGCCATGGCACTCCAGCCTGGGCAACAGAGCAAGACTCTGTCTCGGAAAAAAACAAACAAACGGAAAAAACAAAAAAACTAGAAACTTGAAAGTGGTTTGGGGTTAAAAAAAACTTTTTAAAAAATGTCTAAAGGGACATCCAGAAGAAGAAATCCTAACACAGTTATTTTCCTTCTCATGTTGACCTATTGCTCCCATTTTGTAGGAAATTATCCCCAGGACCACTAATCAATGACTAAGGAATCATGCACTCACAAGGGGCTGCTGTTGTTTCTCCACAGAGGATGTAGGATATAATTTCTTATCCTCTTAAAAACACCTCTTTCTGCCACTTACTAAGTTCTGGTAAAAAGGAGATACTAGATTACCCTATTTGATCCAGAGAGCTGGTAGTTACTGACTAGGAATGCTGTGCTTTAGCTTTTAAGATTGGCCCGTGTGCCCATCCTGAATTTTTGGCAGGTCCTGCCCGAGATTTGCTTCTGTCTTTGGTAGTCCCGGCTCCTTCTCAGCCGAGGTGTCGCTCACATCCTGAAGACACGACGAAAGCCTTCTGCAGGAGGGAGCTTGAACTGAAGGAGGCTGCGCAGCTGGTCCCTAATGACATGGTATGCCCCTCTCATCTCCCTTTAGAAAAGGACAGAGCAGCAGGACTACAACGTCTCTGTGCCCTAACGATCAGCATCACCATGAACACCTAACCAAAATATGGAAAAAGTCTGGGCACAGCAGGAATATAAAACTTGCTAGGACAGGGACAACTTGGAGGTTCTGCAGGGATGACTCCCTCATCCTAACCCTAATCCAAAAATTCTAAAGAAAGACTTGAAATGAGAAAAAACAAACAAAAATTCCAAAAAACTCTAAGTGGAAATGTTTAGGATAATGTTCTTGAAGGTTATGGTTTGATCCCAGTGAATGTATCTCGGATTGTCTTTCCTCTCTTCTAAGGGAGCTGAGAGCCCTCAACCAGGGGCCAGGGGCTGGGGGCCATTCTAGAGCATCAGCCTGCTGGCTCTAGGAGAAGCAGCAGCAACTCGTATCATGCTTTTTTCCTTTTTCTCTTTTCTTCTCTTCTCTTCTCTTCTCTTCTCTTTTCTCTTCTTCCTTTTCTTTTCTTTTCTTTTCTTTTCTTTTCTTTTCTTTTCTTTTCTTTTCGTAAGGCAGTCTTGCTCTGTTTCCCAGCCTGGAGTGCAGTGGCACAATCTCGGCTCACTGCAACCTCTGCCTCCCGGGTTCAAGCAATTCTTCCTGCCTCAGCCTCCCAAGTAGCTGGGATTACAGGTGCCCACCACCACGCCTGGCTAATTTTTGTATTTGTAGTAGAGACAGGGTTTCGCCATGTTGGCTGAGGTGGTCTCAAACTCCTGACCTTAGGTGATCTGCCCACCTTAGCCTCCCAAAGTGCTGGGATTACAGGCATGAGCCACTGTATCCGGCCAGCCTTTTTCTTTCTTTCTTTTTTTTTTTTTTTGAGATGGAGTCTCACTCTATCGCCAGGCTGGAGTGCAATGGTGCTATCTTGGCTCACTGCAACCTCTGCCTCCCAGGTTCAAGCGATTCTCCTGCCTCAGCCTCCCAAGTTGCTGGGACTATAGGCACACGCCACCATGCCCAGCTAATTTTTGTATTTTTAGTAGAGACGGGGTTTCACCATATTGGCCAGAATGGTCTCGATCTCTTGACCTCATGATCCGCCTGCCTCAGCCTCCCAACGTGCTGAGATTACAGGCGTGAGCTACTGCACCCGGCCTCAGCCGCCTTTTCTTAACATTAGAGGATTTTCAAACACCAAGTTCAGTTCTGGAAACTTTAGATAGATGATAGATGACTAAGAATGCTGGCCACTTGTCAAAATGACCATTTGTTCTGCAAGAGTAGTAGATAACTCATAAGAAAGATTGCTGGTCCATGTAATAAATTTGTTTACTGCATTTGAGCTGTATTTACCAATGAATTAAAATTCTAGTGAGAAAAAAGATGCTGACTTCCAATAATTTTATCACTAAATAGAGGAAAAGATCTTTCAGTTCTCTAAACATACCTCAGCATGTCAGATTCTTTTATTTTTTATTTTTTGAGACAGATTCTCACTCTGTCGCCCAGGCTGGAGTGCAATGGCACTATCTCAGCTCACTGCAACCTCTGCCTCCCAGATTCAAGCAATTCTCCTGTCTCAGCCTCCCAAGTAGCTGGGGTTACGGGCACACACCACCACGCCCAGCTAATTTTTTGTATTTTAGTAGAGACGGGGTTTCACCATGTTGCCCAGGCTGGTCTCGATCTCCTGAGCTCAGGCAATCCACCCACCTCAGCCAAAGTGCTATGATTACAGGCGTGAGCCATCACACCCAACCTAGAATGTCAGATTCTTAATGTATTTGTATTTTGTTTTCTAATCTAAAGGAGAGTTTGAAGCAAAAACTGGTCAGAGTGCTGGAGGAAAACCTCATTTTGTCAGAAAAAATTCAACAGTTGGAGGAAAGTGCTGCCATCTCAATTGTGAGTGGGCAACAATCACATACTTATGGTAAGTTGAGGAAAGCCATGATATATGGGGCCTCGCAAGACAACTGTTTGTTTATAGATGACCAATTTAGTAACCTTCATCATGCTAGCTCACATGGCTGCCTTTGGCCTACTTGGTCATCAGTTTTCCTGGCAGTTAACAGAAACAATCATCTTGCCTCAGAGAATTGTAATGCAGGTGGCTTGAGTTACCAGATGAAGCTCTTGTCAGTGGAAAGCATGTTCAAATATTACTATTGCCATTAATTTTGAGAATGACACATGCTTTTGTGATTGTAACACTAAGAACATGTTCTTTATGGAAAGTTTGGAAAATACAAGGAAAATATAACCCCATGATCCAGCAATAACTTCCATTCGTGTTTTTGGTATATTTTCTTCTACCTCACTTCTCTGTATGTTTTTAACTCCAAATTAAAAATTGTGGATGGGCAGGTGCAGTTGCTCACACCTGTAATCCCAGCCCTTTGGGAAGACAAAGCAGGAGGATTGACTGAGTCCAGGAGTCTGAGACCAGTCTGAGAAACGTAGTGAGAACCCGTCTCTACAAAAAATAAGAACTTAGCCAGGCATGGTGGTGTGCACCTATAGAGCCAAAGAGGCTGAGGCAGAAGGATCACTTGAGCCCAGTAGTTCAAGGTTAGAGTAAGCCTTGATCATGCCACTGCAATCCAGCCTGGGCAAATGAGAGACCCTGTCTCAAGAAAAATAATAATAAAAATAGGCCAGGTGCGGTGGCTCATTCCTGTAATTCCAGCACTTTGGGAGGCCAAGGTGGGCGGATCACTTGAGCTCAGGAGTTCAAGACCAGCCTGGCCAACATGGTGAAACCCTGTCTCTACTAAAAATATAAAAATTAGCTGGGCTTGGTGGCAGGTGCCTGTAATCCTAGCTACTCGGGAGGCTGAGGTAGGAGAATTGCTTGAACCCAGGAGGCAGAGGTTGCAGTGAGCTGAGCACTCCAGCTTGGGCAACAGAGCAAGACTCCCTCTCAAATAATAATAATAATAAATAATAATAAAACTGTGTCCTGGTTTTAAAAAAGTAATTTACATATAATTAGATGCACACATTTTAAGTTTGATCTCAATCAAAATACAGAACATTTCTAGAAAGTTTCTTCATACCTTTTTATAGTCAGTTTCCCCTACTCTTGACCTCAAATAATCACAGACTTGCTTTCTATATCCTAATGTTATTAATTTCATAGTATAGGCATTTCTACAATATCACAAGAGTATAACATATTTATCTGTTTATTCCTCTACTTGTTTTTATAATGGTTATATATTTAGAATAAAATGATTTTAAATTATTTCTAAACATTCAAAAGAAAGACCTGAAGTGAAGGAAAAGACCCTAGAATCAAATACTTTTCTGAGATTAACCTTCTTCCCTTTTGATGGAGCTGAGAGTTCTAATATTTAATATTTATACTATTATAAATAATGCTGCTATTAATGTCTATGTACGGAAATCTTTGTGTACATTTCAGACTATTTTCCTAGGAGACGGTCCTAGAAGTAGAATTAGTGAGTCAAAGGATGGGATATTTTTGAGGCTTTTGTCATATAAATCACTTCCAAGAAAGTTGTTTCAGTTTACACCCACCTCAGCAGTGTACTTGAATACCCCTTTCATTCCACTCTGCCAACACTGGGCATTTTTTCAAAATTTGCCATTGTGATTAGTGAAAAATAATATCCTATTTAAGTCTTAATTGTACTACTTTATTATCAGCATAGTTTAGGTCAGTATTTTAGATACAGTTTGCCCTTGACAGACTAGCTTAGCACCCCTAACAAATTATGGGTACATGGATTTATATGAGGAACTCGATTTCGAAGTTCTGCTATGGAAGCACTGAATTTCCATTGTTAAATCTCAGCACTAAATAAATAAATAAATAATTCTCAGCACTATCTGATACTCACAAGCCTGAATAATCAAGGTATCAGTCTCCACTTACCTACTTTGAAATTAAAAGTAGGTATTTGTCCACTAGATACTTACTTTCATTCAGCCAAGAGACCCAGTATACTATTTTGGCTTACTGGTGATAAACAAGCTTTTGTGGCCTTGTTTTCCACCTTCTAGAACCCTCTTACTCAAGATGTGATCCACATATATCACCTGGGAGCTTGCTAAACAAGTGGGGCCTCACCTCAGGCCTACTGCATTAAAATATATTTTTAGCAAGATCCCCAGGTGATTTGTAAGCATATTAAAGTTTAAGGCTGGGCACAGTGGCTCACGCTTGTAATCCCAACACTTTGGGAGGCCGAGGTGGGTGGATCATCTGAGATCAAGAGTTCGAGACCAGCCTGGCCAACATGGTGAAACACTGTCTCTACTAAAAATACAAAAATTAGCAGGGCGTGGTGGCATGTGCCTATAATCCCAGCTACTCGGGAGGCTGAGGGAGGAGAATTGCTTGAACCTAGGAGGTGGAGGTTGCAGTGAGCTGAGATCAAGCCATTGCACTTCAGCCTGGGCAACAAGAGCGAAACTCCGCCTCAGAAAAAAAAAGGTTTAAGAAGCACTATTATAGAAGATTGGCATCATTACAACCAGAGTTCCTGTTCTTTTACCTCCTTATCATTGCAGGTAATGGTAGCATATTGGGGAAGCTAGGTATGAGTGTCTTAGGCATAAATTCAGTTTCTACAAGTATTAATTGAGTTATTACTATGTGCCTGACACCATTCTAGATGTTTTCACATACTACGTAGGGAGTGAAGGATGTACAAAACAAACTAAAATGGAGAATATGGAGTGAGACCCAATATCTATTGACTGCCTATGCTAAGTGAGGGTAGGTGTCTCACTGAATCCTCATAACAGTGCTAAGGAGCAAGGTTATTAGCTCTAATAAAAGTCAGAAAAATGAACCTACACATGCAATATTAAGTGGCTGAAGTTTAACTCAGATCTGTTGCCAACCCCTGTATTCTTACCACCATATCTCCTATATTCAAGTAAGGAAATGGAGTGTGAAGTTGGGTGCCATGGGGCACTCTCAAGATGTCCATCTGAATACTTATATTCTGCTCAAAGACTAGCAGCTTGGAATCCTTTTCACCCCTGGCTACTGTGCCCTTTGTAGATGATCTTCTGCACAAAAACCAACAGCTGACCATGCAGGTGGCTTGCCTGAACCAGGAGCTTGCCCAGCTGAAAAAGCTGGAGGAGACAGTTGCCATTCTCCATGAAAGTCAGAGGTAGGAGAGGGTCTATCTAGCTTGCTTCTAGAAGCAGATATTTACTCCTTTTGTCTCCTTTGTTTTGCTTGGAAAGTTAATATCTATGCACTTTGCAAGTGAACTCCATTCTGTGTGTAAACCTCCTGTATCTGGCCAGTTAGCTCAGGGATCATAAAAATTACTGCTTCCCAGAACACATCAGGGACTAATCGTCTTTGTTGGCATTGGTGGGTTGCAACACCTTGATAATTAGCTTCTCACTGGATCTCATGGGACCTTTGTTTGTGTCAGTTAACTTTTCTGGGGGGTCAGTACATACCCCTAAAATCGGCCATCTGGCTCCTCTGCAAAATGCCTGCTATTGGTCACAGAAGACATCAAGAGCACTTGGCAGGGAGTGATAGGGAAAGAACCCAAAGTGTGTTGTTTCCTTCAGAGGAGCTTAACAGCATCAGTCCTTAAAGAACAGCACCCCTGGCCAGGTGTGGGGGCTCACGCCTGTAATCCCAGCACATTGGGAGGCCAAGGCAGGTGGATCATGAGGTCAAGAGATTGAGACCATCCTGGCCAACATGGTGAAACTCCGTCTCTACTAAAAATACAAAAATCAGCTGGGTGTGGTGGCACACGCCTGTAGTCCCAGCTACTGGGGAGGCTGAGACAGGAGAATCACTTGAACTCAGGAGACGGAGGTAGCAGCAAGTCGAGATCATGCCATTGCACTCCAGCCTGTTGACAGAGCGAGACTCCGTCTCAAAAAAAAAAAAAAAAAAAAAAAAAGCACCCCCAGGATACAGGCCAGGCAAAAAAAAAAAAAAATCAGAAGAGACCTCAAGACTATGGCTACATTTAGAGAAGTCCTTGAGATTTTGGCTTGCCAATAATATACATTTACGAGGACTTTCGCTGCAGTTTAAATATAAGCACTCCATCCCCAAACCTTCAACCTCCTACCTCACTTCCTGATTTTCATTTGGTTAGCTTTATATTCAGAAGATTAGACCCAGAACCATTCTGGATTTGTCTGAAAAGCTTTTCATTATAATTATTTCAAACATTACAAAAGTAAAGAAAATAGCATAATATGGTTCTCAAACTTGGGTATGCCTCCAAATTAACTCAAAGGGCGTGTTGAAATGCAGATTGCTGGGCCTCATCCCACAATTTTTAAGTCAGCAGGTCTGGGTTGGGAACTGAACATCTGCATTTCTAACTAGCTTCTGGGTGATGCTATTGCTGCTGGTCTGGGGACCACACTTTGAAAACATTAGGATATATTGCTTTAGTGATGTACAGTCAAAATACTCTCTTTTAAATTAACCAGAAATAATCCTTCTGAAACCATACAGGTTCACTTGTTTTATTTTGCCTTGGATTCTTAGGGAATTTTAAAAATAATTTAGATTTTATCTTGTTTTCATAATTATGTAAAACATTTACACAGTCCCAATGTCAACTTATAGAGTTATTTTATAGAAATAAGATAAATCTGGAAAAATCCAGCTTCCTCTCCTGTCTTTGCTGTCCTTTCCTTCCCTCCCACCATCCTTCTATTGCAGATGTGGGTGTATATTTGTATTCCTCCATTATTACATAAGAAGACACAGTGTTGCTTTAACATTTCATCTTGAAAATCCATTCATAGTGGTGTATAGAGTTAGTTCTCATTCCTTTTTCTAACTGCATAGTGCTCAGTTGTGTGGATGATATACCACTTATTTAATTAGTCCTCTGTTGATGGACATTTAGTTTAACATATTTTGCCATTAAAGATAGTGCTATAATGAATAGTATCGTGCATACATTTTTTTTTTTTCGGCCAGTGTGTGGATGGCTTTTAACATTAGATGGTAATACAGGCCAGGTGTGGTGGCTCGAGCCTGTAATCCGAGCACTTTGGAAGGCCGAGGCAGGTGGATCATTTGAGGTCAGGAGTTTGAGACCAACCTGGCCAACATGGTGAAACCTTGTCTATACTAAAAATACAAAATTAACTGGGTGTGGTGGTGCACACCTGTAATCCCAGCTACTTGGGAGTCTGAGGCAGGAGAATTGTTTGAATCTGGGAGGCGGAGGTTGCAGTGAGCCAAGATCCTGCCATTGCACTCTAGCTGGGCAACAAAAGTGAAACTCTGTCTCAAAAAAAAAAAAAAAAAAAAATTAGATGGTAATAGAGTTCAATGCTGCTACTGCTAGCACCGTTAGTGAATTGTAGTGGCAGGATAGAAGTAGATGTTACGATTTGGGGTAGAAATTAGAGGCCGGATCAGGTGCCAGTGACCCAAGGCTTCTACTTACCTCATCATCAAAGTGCTTTGGAGAGAACAGAACAACCGCTAGCTATATATAAAATGGGAAATGTATTATTGCTTCAGTAAGTCTGGAACATAATCAAATGGAATTGTAATGAAGAAACTGCAGGTCTGCTTTTAAAATAACTCAATCATAAATTGGACAGTTCCTTCTATTTAAAGATGTGACTTCATTTCACATTTGTCTTTGGGAAACATTTTGGGTCTGCATGGTATCTCTCTTGCTTTTATGATTTCATGACTGCCTTTTTCCCCCGGGCCTCAGATCCCTGGTGGTAACTAATGAGTATCTGCTGCAGCAGCTGAATAAGGAGCCAAAAGGTTATTCTGGGAAAGCGCTCCTGCCTCCTGAGAAGGGTCATCATCTGGGGAGATCATCGCCCTTTGGGAAAAGCACATTGTCTTCCTCCTCACCAGTGGCACATGACACTGGTCAGTATCTAATACAGAGCGTCTCGGATGCTGCCCCAGAGCCTGGCTTATGGAGCTAGCATGGAACCCACACCACAGCTTCCCTGGTCCACAGAGGCTCTCACCGCCATTGCCACCAGTATGGTGGTATGTACTCACAAAGATTAAGAAAGAAATGTATTCTGATTAGATTGTATTTGTCCTTCTTTTTATTTCTCTATTTATCTCCCCCTATTGAGTCATTCTTTCCTTCTGCCCACAGAAATAGTTGGCACTTAGTCCCAGCTGTTGTATAGACATTGCATAGAGACATTTGGCTGAAAATGTTGAAAGGGAAAAATACACTAGACATTTTTCCCCTATGTCATTTGAAGCTGTGTGGTAGAAAGTTAAAAAAGAACATCCGCCAGATTCATCAAACAGGGTTTGATTACCTCCCGCCATGGTGAAAAGCTGACAACATCTGGTGTCTGCCCTGGAGCAACTAACAATTTAGTCAGGGAAAAAAGCAAACTCGTGTAATGGGGCCCAAAGCTTGGAATTGGTACTAAATAGGTCTAAACAAAAGCCTGATGATGTCCTGAAGAGGGAGAAAGAGTGAGTAATGGCCACTGTAGGATTGGAGAAGGCGTCAGTGAGGCTTACTTGAATGGACGCTGCAGAATGAGTAAGAACAATAGCAGGTAGAGGGGATGCAGAGCCTCCCAGGCCAAGAGTACAGAGAAGAGTCTGGAACACCACAGGGGGATAGTGGGGCAAGGACAGAAGTGTGGGACATGGAAGAGGTGTAATGTCATGAGAATGTCCCCAGAGCAAGTGATCTTTCATGAAGGGGGAGACATGAAGAGGTTACCAGGCAAAGCATGTGGCTGAGGGCAAGAGCAATGGGGAGAAGCTGCAGAGAGTAGCAGCATGTGTGAAGGCTGGGAAATGCAAAGGGACGTGGTTTCTTCAGAGAGCTGAGGGCTGAGAGGAGGTAAGCAGGAGCAAGGTTGCACTGCTCCTTGAAGATTTTAGATTGGGAAGGCAGAGGAGTGACAGATTGTGTTTGAGAAGCTTTCTCAGGACCAAGCACAGGGGCTCACACCTGTAATCCCAGTACCTAGGGAGATCGAGTTGGGAGGATTGCTTGAGACCAGCCTGGGCAACATAGTGAGACTCTACCTCTACAAAAAAAATTTAAAAGTTAGCCAGGCGCAGTGGTGCATACCTGTGGGCCCAACTACTAGGGAGGTTGAGGCATGAGGATCGCTTGAGCCCAAGAGTTCAAGGCTGCAGTGCACCACTGCACTCCAGCCTGGGCAACAGAGCAGAACTCTGTCTCTGAAAAAAAAGAAAGAAGAAGAAGTAGAAGGAGAGAAGAGAATGGGTTGATCATGTTGTGAAGTAGGGGAGGACCAAAGGGGAGCTAGACAGCCCGAAGAAGAGGCAGAGGCAGGCCAGACTAGATATGCTGCTTCTGAATATGTTAGCTTTGGGCTCAGCATCCAGTTTACATGTGGGTGCCCTGTACTTTTAATCCTGATTGGGCATTTAAAAAATCAATGGGGAAAGATGATGTAAGTGGTTCTAGGTATGTTTCTGCTTCAGTGGCCTCCCAGGGTGCTAATGTCACCAGAGAGTGTGTAGAAGATGAAGGATTTTCAACCTAATGCCACATGGTACTTCTCTTCACCTTCAGGGCCACGTCAGAGAGAGAGAGACAAATGGAAGGATTAGATAACTTACTTGTACCCCTGATTCCATGCTGTGCAGGGAAGGAGAGCCACCGCCATACTAATGATATGTGACAGTCACAAGTTTCTAAGTTATAAATCCACAGACTTCTGGATTTTAAGTGGCTTCCCAAAAGCAGCTTGTACAGAGGAGCCAGAAGTTTCTCTGAGCTGCAAGACTCTGAGGGATCTTGAGCAAGCCTGTGCTCTGTGGAAATGTCAGTAAGAGCAGCCTCCCTGCACCCCCGCTGCCACTTTCCTGGGCCTGTCTTTGTCTTACTGAGAGACCTCCAAAGTGTCTTGCCCAGGTAGGAGAGCATCAGCCAGTGGCATTGCATCCCTGCGTTGTTATATTTCAGGGTCCCAGCCCAGTGCACAGGCCAACCTAATGGACACACCAGGGGGCAGGGAGGAATAATGCACTGCTTTCCTCCACCCCAGCCCTTCCTGCCTCCTCCATGAACATCTGATGGTACCAGCCCCAGAATCTGCTCAGGACACCTCCTAATGGGAACAAAGAACCTGGCCCAGACCGTGCCACCCTCCACCCCATTTTCCATTGTCATTGAAAGTGGCTGATGCTGTCCCCGGCCAGGCACCTGCTAGGGTTGCTGTCCACGCCTGGGGAAGTCATTTGTGTTTCTGATTTTTCCCTGTATGGCACTTGGTCTACAGGGCAGGGGTAGGGGTTACCATGTCAAAGACCTAAAGTTGCCCTGAGGGGCTAACTGGACTCATCATGGAAAGCGGAGGACCCTTGAAACAAGCAGAAAACCCGTGGAGCAGAATCCCACACCCTAGGCCTGGTACTACTGCCAGAAAGCAAACAGGTCTGGGATGGAGACTGGTCCTCAGGGAGGTTCTGTGTCCAGAAGGAGGGGCAGAGCCACTCTCAGGTTGTCTCAAAAAAAAAAAAAAAAAAAGAGTAGCTCATCTGACTCTGTAATTTTATAGCCAAGGAAACACCCTTGGAGAGCTTTTCCTCCAAGAGTGGAGGGGCTTCTGCAGAGTAGAGGCCAGACCATGCCACTTGCCTCCCAGGCCAGGCTCTTTCCAGCAAGCCCTAACATTGACTTCCAAAACTGGGACAGGCTGACCGGTGATAGGGCTTGGTACCCAACGCTAGCCTGTGGGCTAGTCCCAGCCATGCAGAGCAGGTTTTAAAGGCTCTGTCCCTCTGATCCTAACCTCTTCTTTGTCCAGCCTGATTTTGCTAGTAAGGGTATCCAAAGCTTTCGACCACAAGGAGGCTGTTAGGGGAGGAGCAGTGGCATCGCTGGGCAATGGCTGCCATGTGCCAGATTCTGCCAGACCCATTTGGTCTTAGGGTCCTCCTGGCCCTGAGTGGGCCTTAAATTCCCTCAGGCTTCATAACGGCATTTCGAGAAAAGGGGGCTTTACTCCTATGAGGTGGAGTTTGGAGGCTTAGCCATTCTCTCTGTGTTCTTCCAAGCCATACTGCTAGTCACAGGTATGGAGAAGCTACTGGGCCCCATGCCATTGGATGGTACTATCACCTGCAGCGGAATAGTGGGAGCCTGGCCCGATTTGGAACACAGTTAAATATGCTTCCCTGTGAGGCTGTTTTGGTGAAAGCCAGAGGGTTTGGGTTTCACTCCTATTATGCTCATTTTAAGCTTGCAATTCAAATGAATTTTCCAGGGCTAGAGGAATTGTTCCTCTGCATTTTTGTTTTTTCATTAAACGCCTTGCATTCTACCTCTTAACATTTACTGGTAGGAGGACCTGCCTAAAGGTCTCTGAAGCTCATCCCTGGGCCACACAAGGAGACACGGTCATTTGGGTCAGGAGGAGCAACGCTGTGAGGCAAGGCTCTGCTATGGCCAGATGCCGACCTGCTGCCTGCTGATTCCCCCCTGACATCCCTGTCTCAAGCCACACTATTCTGCTGCACCCCTGTCCCCAAGGAAAGCTGGCCTTAAGGGATGTGGAGCCACCTGGGCAGGAGCATCCCCCAATAGCCTGTGGGATGAGAGGATAGACAATGGTGCTGCTTTGTCTTGTGATCTGGGTGGGGAAAGCAGGCATTTGGGAACTGGCCCTTTTATACCTTTTCTAGCCCCTTTGGGAGCCACCCTTTCCTGGGTAGGCCCTAAAGTCCCATCCAGCCCCATTTTCACAGCAAGGAAGGAAGGAGAGGTGGCCTGAAAGCCTTGACTTGAGAATAGCTCTGTCAAACACCCAGAGCTTCCGTGAGATGATCTGGAAACGCCCAGGCATCCTCAGGACCAGAGAGGCTCCCCTTCCCCCCACCAGGGATGTGGAACAGATGGGAGGACATCAAAGAGGAGGCCCCTTCACTGAGGGATTCCCTGCCCCCCACCACAGGCTAGCGTTGGGTGCCAAGCCCTATCACCAGTCAGCCTGTCCCAGTTTTGGAAGTCAATGTTAGGGCTTCCTGGAAAGAGCCTGGCCTGGGAGGCAAGAGGCATGGTCTGGCCTCTACTCTGCAGAAGCCCCTCCACTCTTGGAGGAGAAGCCCTCCAAGGGTATTTCCTTGGCTATAAAATTACAGAGTCAGATGAGCTACTCTTTTTTTTTTCTTTTTTTTTTTTTTTTTTTGAGACAAAGTGTCTGTTGCCCACACTGGAGTGCAGTGGCGCGATCTCAGTTCACTGCAACCTCCAACTCCCGGATTCAAGTGATTCTCCTGCCTCAGCCTCCTGAGTAGCTGGGACTATGGGCAAGCACCACCATGCCCAGCTAATTTTTGTATTTTTAATCGAGACAGGGTTTCACTATGTTGGCCAGGCTGGTCTTGGACTCCTGACCTCGTGATCCACCCGCCTCAGCCTCCCAAAGTGCTGGGATTACAGGCGTGAGCCACGGTGCCCAACCTGGATGAGCTACTCTAGTCTAAGGTTCTGCCTGGCCCTGCATTTTCTGATATTCTGAGCCAAAGCCCAAAATGACTTGCCTCAGTAGCCCCTGTTGGCAGATGGAGAGCTGAGGCCTGGCTCTGAGGCCTGTGCCAATGCTTGGCCCAGGCCAAGTCAGCTGTTTCATCCCTCCTACTGCTGGGAAAGTGGAGAGGGGGCCAACTCTCCAAACCCAAGGCACTGATCACAGGAAGGCAAGCTTCGATGTCAGGACTCCCATCAGGCCCAGCTAAAAGGCTTTGGACTTCCTCAGGAGTCTCCTCAGACAGAATGGCTCTGTGCTAACAGAAGGGGACTCATGAGTGCCTTTTTCTGGGCAAGGCTGCCAGGGGAAGGGGAGAGATTAGCAGTGTATGGCATGCAGTGGGGTGATGACACTGAGGGGGTCACTGGGGTATGAATGTCATTCCCCCATCATCGTCAACCAGGCCATATTGGTACAAAAGGTGTCTTTATTGAGGTCTGGGTTAAAATTAGGCACTTGGCCAGAGCAGCAGCTTAAATATGAGGCAAGCAGGCAGGGGTTAGCCATGCCTGGGGCTGGGCTGGGGTCATGAGGCTACAGGCACAGACTGTCCCCAGATGGACAGAAGTCGGAGGGGGAAGAGGAGGAGGAAGGGGCTGCAGAGCAGCCTGGGTCAGAGGCCTGGTGGGCCGGCCCCATGGGACTAGGCAGGAAGCTCTGGGTGGCAGGTCCAGCAGGGAGGGGACCAGGATCTCTTGCTCCACATGCCCCTTAGATCCAGGCCTGAGCCTCTGGCAGGGGCAGCCGCACTTGGCGGGGCAGTCTTCCCAAGCCTCACTTCTTCACCTTGGTGTCATAGGTGCCTGCATTCTTGTAGGCGCTCACGTAGCCACTGTCGTCCAGGATGTCCTGCCGTCCCGCAATGCCCTTGCCCTTGCCGCTCTCATCGAAGCGCTCCTTGTGGGAGCCCGTGTACCTGCTGGTGTCCGTCAGCCGGTCTACAGCACCCCCTGTTTTTGCTTTCTGTTTGGACAGAGTTTCCCCAGGGGCACCTGGTGAGGGAGCCCAGCCCTTCCCACCCACAGCCATGATTCCCCACACCCCATTCCATGGCCACCCGAGACCAGCAGGGCACTTACGGTGACGCCCACATTGGCTGGCTCTTTGCCTGCCACCAGCTGGCAGATGGCATCGAAGGCCTCCTCCTTGCTCTTCCCCTTGAATCGCTTGGTCGCCAGCTCTTCCAGGGCCTTCTTGAACTCCTCATAGTTGATGACCCGAGCAGACTTCCCCCTGCCAGGCATGTGGGCACCATGAGTGTTCCCCTTTCTTTTTTCTCCCCCAGGGGAAAGCACAAACGCAGTCGCTGCTGCCACAAATTATGCAATTGCGTTTCTTTCCCACATTTGGGGAAATCGCGGGGGTCAGCACCTCTGGAGGGCAATAGATAAGGTTTGCCCTGGAAGAACAACCTTCGTGATCATGGTGTTTCCCTGACCCCTTCTCAATGTCTTCCCTGGTTCCAGCCCCCCAGTTCCCCACCTCCTGGGAACATGAGAAGCAGGGGCTGCCTGGGGCTCACTTGACTTTGGAGAAGACGATGTCCACATCGGTCCCTGTCACGGCCTTTCCGTCAGCCACCTTGCAGTCCTTGCACAACTTGGCCCAGTTCTTGCCATTCATCTCTTGCCCACTGGCCTTGGGGTCACCATGGATGGCAAACTTGCGAAAGCTCTCCTCCAGTCCAGCGATGTCTGTGCTTGCTGCCATGCCACCCTGTAGAGACCCACCTGGGTCATCTCCCAGCCAATCTGCCCTTCCCCTCCCCCAAGCCCAGAACATCCCAGCCTCTACCTCAAACCTGCAAGACCTGGGCAGGTTCTGCTACAGACAGAGTTGGAGCTGGAGCTGCCTGGGGAGAGGGGCCAGTCACTGTCACCCTGGGCCACAGAGCCCCGAGGAAGAGCCCCGGGAGGCACGGTCTTGTCACTAATGCCAGCCCTGGCTCTGAGCAGGGTTCAGCAGATGAAATCATGATGCCCACAGCAGGCTGGGAACAGAGTGGCACTGTCCAGAAAGACTGTGAGGGCAGCAGCTGGGGCCCTGACTTTGTCTGGCCCTGGCACAAGGCCTCCTTCGGTGGAAGTGAGGGTGGCAGAGCAGGCCCCCTCCCTGGAAGCGCCACGCCAAGTTGGGTTGGGGCCAGGCCAGGCTGCTGGTCGGGCAGGCATTTAGTGAGGCCGGCATCTTTGTAAGGGTCATGAGGATCCAGCAAGAGCCAGTCTGGGCACGGGTGCATGCCCTGGGCAGGGGTGCAGCTGGCCCAGCAAGGCCTTGTTACTATTTGCTGTTAAACAAAAACATGAGGGGAGAGGGAGCTTGGGGCTGGCCTGGCCACAGTTTGTGAAGCCTGGAGACGGTTGCTAAGGGAGGGTGGTGCTGCTTGGAGAATGTTGCTAAGGGCAGGATGGTGTCAGGGCGGCTCAGGGAGAAGCTCCCAGTGCTGAGGGGCTGGGCTGGGCTGGGCTGGACTAGGGAGCTTGGGCCCACGGGTGGGGCACACCAGCACTCCCTGCGCCTGGGGCATAACCATAGCTTCCTGGCCCCTCGCCACTGACTGGGGCTGTAACCTCCCACTGTGGAGTTTTGGGGGAGCAGGAGGTTGGGGACTAGTTGGGGTGGGGGCTGTAGAGTTACGAACCCCAAGAGTCGTGCTGGCACTTGGGGCTGTGGCTGAAACACACCTCCTCATGTCTACACTTCAGACCACCCCTGGCAACACCCTGAACTCAGCCACACCAGCCCATTCCCGGCGACCCTGTGCATTCAGCCCTGGCCTGGCACCCCTTGGGCCTTGTACCCCTGGCCATACCTTCAGCCCTGCACTGCAGCCTCCCCCATCCTCACACCCACCGTCACAGCCCTCGGCCACCAGTCCCCACATATATACTAACAAGCCTGCGCCGACCCCAGTAATACCCACACCCCTGCACTAAAGTACCCCCCACACCCACAGCCCTCTGCTGCAGACCCCTGGCCACACCCTGAGCCTGCACAGCAGCCTCCTCCATACCCACACCCGCAGCTCTGGGGCTAAGGGCCCTGGCCACAAACCTGCATCCCTTCCTGAGACCCCTAACCACAGCCTCAGCCCCTCACCCCCTCCAATACCCACAGCCCTTTATCAAGGCCCCCTGACCGTCAGCACCCCTTTGTCCACACACCCGCAGCCCTCTGGCCACACCCTCAACCTGCACTGGAGGCCCCAGTCCACATCCACACACTAACATTATGAGACTCCCAGGTACTATGCGGAGATCCCCCTGTGTAGAGACCCCACCAGCACTCCCCCTCCTCCACTGCCACCTCCTGACCACACCCTCGGTCTCAGCAACCATCTTCTAGCTCTGCCTTTTACACTAGGGCCTCCAGTGACCACAGCCTGGGCTCCGTCCGGCTGCCCCATCTTCCACTGAAAATTCCTCCCCAGTGACCACACTCCCATCCCTAAGTGGCAGTTGCTGGGACTGTGAGCACCAGTGGCTCCTATGTTACAGGGACCACAACCCCAGTCCACACTGCACACCCCTTCCCTTTCCCTGGGTACAACCTCCCACCAGGGACCCGAAGACCCACACTTGGTTCACCAAGGGTAACGTCCAGGGGAGCTTGGATGCCACAGGGTGCTTGGCCCAAGCACTGGGCGGATCCTGCGTGCAGTGCTCACTCCTGTCCATGGAAAGATGGATTATTGGTCATCTCAGCCCCGTCAAGTGGCGCTGGGTTGCAGGCCACAGCCCCATGCGTTTGCAGGCTGTGGATGGAGTGGCCACACCCATGAACTGGGGCACCCGTCCCACTCCCACTGGGACAGCTGGAGTCATCAATCAGCCGGACCAGGAGGTGGGGGCTGTGAGGTGGAATGCTTGGGGCCAGGGCAGGGCCGCTCAGCTGGCTCCTCGGCTGGGACCGCCGGAGGTTGGGACCCTTTCCAGGCTGCTCCCCCCAACCCTCATCGTGCAGGATACTGATTGGGGTGGCGGGCATCTGGGTCTCCTATGGGCTTCTACCTCGCGACTGCTCCTGAAGTGCGCGTTCGGATGGACAGAAGGACGCAGTAATGGACCGATGGACGCGGGAGACCAGGCGGCTCCGCAGCTCCGCTCCCTGCCGGCTCCCGGGTGGGACTGCAGCCCAGGCGGCTCCGCCGTATTATCCCCTGTTTCTCGGTCTCCATAGAGACGGCGAGTCCCACCCCCGAGGCTGTCTCGGCGGGAGAGTGACCAAGGTCACGCCGGCCCCGCCCACGAGGCCCCGCCCTCCCCGCGCCTCTCCGGGAGCCGCATCCCGCCCCTCCCCCGCAACTCCTCGGTCCTCGCGGCGGCCAGACCAGCGCTCTGCAGTTCGGGGCGTCTTCGGACGGCCCCCCTCAGGAAACAGCCTCCCATCCTGGGATCTACCTAAATCTCTAAGCGGCCCGAATCTCCAGGGGAGATCCAGCTCCCCAGAGTCAACCAGAGGCCATCTGGGGGCTGCAGCGCGGCATTGGTGGGGTTTGGGGAATCGGGAAGGAGCTCTCCCTCAGTGACAGGGGTCTACGGTTGGCTCAAGAGCACTGCCATCCACTGAACGGGTGGCACCCCCAGGCCACAACTCCCGTGCTCTCCTGGGTAGGATTCAGAGTCTGGAGCAGTGGGGAAGAAGGGAGGGGACTCCCCACGAGCGAATCGCACTCGCCCACCCCCAGCATGCTGGCATTCGACGGCAGCCCTGCTGCAGGGAAAAGCTGCAGGGACCTCCAGGCTCAGCCCCCTCCTTTCGCCGCCACCTCCCCGGGACCTCGCAGCCTCAGCGCCCATTGCTTCTTTCGGAGTCCAAAGCCTGCTTTCTCTCGGCCTCCCAGTGCAAAGCCCATCTTTAAAAAAATAACCTCCCCCAGGCCGCCATCTAAGGCCTTTCCTAACCACGAGACGCACCTGAGCACCTCCACAGGGCAGCCTGGGTGGCCACCTACTGTACAGGGACCCCCTCCCCACCGCCGGTCGACTGGCCAGGGTCGGGCTTCTGGATGGTCCGTGGCCCCTGTCATTAAGAAAGTAAGCACGACGTCCGCAAAAGCATAAAAAAGTTTATTGGAGCATCACAGCCGGTGGGGCGGGTATTGCTGAGTCGTGGGGGAGGGAGGCCGATCCCGCCGGCCGTAGAGGCCCCTAAAGTGCACTCGGTGCGGCAAGGATGGGGTGTTGCATAGAGAGTCGGGCCGGCCGCTCCAACTTGGCCCTCCGGTCTCTCGGCCCAGCTAAGCCAGACCAGCCTCCCGGCCGCCCGGCGCCCCGGGCTCGCCGCTACTCGGACTCACGAAAACGGCGGGCGCACGCGCCTGCAGCGCCAGCGTGGGCTCTCGGCCCTGGCCCCGTGGGGCGGCCAGAGCGGCGCTGCCCAGGCGCGTCTGCGCCACTGGTATCTCGTCCACGGACTCTGCCGACGCCGAGTGGTAGGCGCCAGCAGGGCCAGCAGCGTGCACAGGGCTGGCGTCCGCGGAATCCGTCGACGAGCTGGAGCGGCGGCCGGGGGCCCTGGGCCCTGCGCAGGGGAAGGGAACATGAGCCCAGTGGCTGCGGCTCACTTGTGACTCTGCCTTCCCCTCCCTCGAGTTCCCAGAGCAGGACCCGGACAGGGAGAGGCTCACCCGACGCCCGATCCGAGGTCTCAGACGTCCGCACTTTATACACGCGCCTCTTCCTCTTTTTCTGCAGAGACACGGGGGAGACTGAGGGCCCCACATCGCCAAAAGAAGCAGAGGTGAGCGCCAGGGTAGAGGCTTATTTTTATCCCACTCCACCTGGACCGGAGGCCCAGCACAATCCCTCCTACCTGGGGTCGGATCCGGGGAGGCAGGGCAACAGTGTCTGGGGAAGAGGGTGGTGGAGGTTCCGCTTGGCCACGGGTGGCAAGAAACTGGGAGGGACTGAGGGGGAAGCAGGAGGGTAAGCCTGGGCTCTGTTCCCCAAATCCCTCCCAACTGGAGGTGCTGAGAGAAGCTTCCCTCACTGTTAGCTCAGAGAAGGGCCAGACCCATGCCCCAACCTTAGCCTACCGCCTTCTCCTGCCTCGATGGCCCTGCCATGCTAACTGGAGATGCCCAGGTTGCACTCACTTGGCATTCACTGCTGCTGGCCTGGCCTGGCCAGGGGGCTCTGGGCGCACATGGCTGAAGGTCCGCATGTAGAACTCCATCTCCTGGGGAAGGTGGGAGTCAAGGAGGCTGGGAGGCCAGGTGTGGCTCCCGAGCCTCCTGAGCCCTGATCTCATGCAGTCCTGCCCTCACTGGCCTCTGTGGGTCATTTCAGGCCTCATGCCAGGCTCCCAGCCATGCTGGGAAAACCCGTCCGTAGGGTAAGGCTTAAAACACCTATTTCTGGCCCTTGCCTCACCCCAGGTCCTTACCTCATTTATTCAGCCTCTGCCTCCTGCTGGAAGGCTCCCAGCCCCCATGGATCTATAGGCCTAGAGAGGCTCAGCCAGGGAGTGGTGGGAAGCTCAGAGCGGCCCGCACCTGCTCCTGGCGTCCCCAGGGCTCCAGCCTCTGAACCAATTATTTTCCCCTGGCTGAGAAACAGGCCTAAGTGTGCATCCACCAGCTCCCGCAGAGCTGAGTCCTGGGCGCACCCCTCACCCTCACAAAGGACCAGCCACGATCCCGGCTGCTGAGAAGGGGCTGCGTAAATGCATGTGCGGTGGTCTCCCTGCCACTGCGCCGAAAAGGGAAGGTAGTAGGTGGTGGAATAAACAGAGCCGCAGCCCCATTGGGCACCAGGCTTACGGGCAAGCCCTGATCTTCACAGCAACCCTGAGGGTGCAGACACGACCCCTGAAAGCAAAGGGGCCTTGAGGGCAGGGGGTTGCAGGAGTGGCCTAGTCCTGCACCCCCGCCCGCAGGACTCGCCCCAGCTTTGCCGGGGAGGACGCCAGGTGAGGAAACAAAAGCCGGGGGAAAGCAGGCCCAGAAAGGGCGTGGTGCGGGATGGGGGCTGGTCCAGGGCGGGGTCGGAGGGGGGAAGGTTTGCCGGGAGCACCCGGACAGCTGTCGCAGGGTTCAGCAGCCGTTTCCATGGAGATGGAGGCGTCCTGACTAATGCAGAGAGGACACTGTAACAGCAAGGCCGTCTCTAAAACAAGCCTATGTTTGGGGGCAACGGCTCCAGAGAGGGGCCCCTCCTGCATTCCTGCTGGGGTGGGGGTGGGTGGCTGCCTGCAGGGCCCTGACAGATCTGGGGGAGGAGCCCAGCCAGCAGCCCCACCCAACCTCTGCCCTGGCTGCTGCTCTGGAGAGGGGTGTGGGAGCGCCAGCCTGGGCTGAGGGGCACGGGGGTCAGGGGTTAGAGGCCAGTCACAGGGACTGGGTACCTCAAGATCACTCTCCCCCACACCTCTTCTCTGCCCCAGTGTGGACTCAGTGACACTCTAGGGCCAGCAGAGGGGCAAAGCCCACTGGGGGGCCCTGGGCTCCAGATGGGGGAGCAGACGAGGGGGCAGCAGTAGAGGAGGTCTCAGAAGCTGAGGGGCCAGGATGGGACAGGCGCCAGGCCCTAGCCAGCTCCGGAAGTCTGGAAGCGTCCCTAGTGAGTCCCCACTCAGAGCCCTGTCCTCTCTCGCCATGGCTGTCCAGAGGA
Source organism: Theropithecus gelada (assembly GCF_003255815.1). NCBI lineage: Eukaryota > Metazoa > Chordata > Mammalia > Primates > Cercopithecidae > Theropithecus > Theropithecus gelada. The sequence goes on from NC_037688.1 coordinate 25,181,639, forward strand.
TCCTTCCTCAGAGACTTTCAAAACCCTGTACATTCCTGAATGGTACTGGGCCCTCAGCCTCAGCTCTCTGCTTTGTAAAAAGGGACAAGAATATCACTCCTGTCCCCCGGGTTTGCCTCCCTCGAGTCACTGCAGATGGACAGAACAGAAATTAAATGTCTTTGCTATGGCTACATTTGGCCCCAAAGCCTTGGCAGGGCAAGGCCGAAATGCCTGCCCTGACTCAGTGGGTGCTACCTGTGAGGCTTGAGAAAGTCTCCTGCCTGATTATCTGGGCCTCCATCTCCTCTTGATGTGGGGCTGGAGACAGTACCCTCTCCCCAGCACCGCTGCCACCATCAGAGCCCAGCACCGGGGCAGGTATACGGTGGTGTAACAGCAGAGTCGCCACCCACAGCCAGCACGCCCCAGGCCCAGGCCTGCCCAGTCCTGGCAGCCTGGCCCACAAGCAGTGTCCAGCCCTGGCGACAAGAACAGGAGAGGCGGGGTCCTAGGCCCTCCCCAACCCACCCACCAGCCTCTGTTTGTCTCCAGTTGCCATGAGGCCTCGGGATCCAGGGCTCAGCCTTCCCCCAGCAAAGCCTGCCTGGGCCCCGCCTTTCTAGTCCCTAGGGGCTCCTCTGAGGACTGGATCACCCCCACCCCAGCTGCTGACCTCAGGAAGCCATGGGTCGTGGGAATGGGGATAGGCTGGTCAGCCACTGGCCTGGCCAGGCTGGCCAGAGCATGGAGACCTTAACTCTTCCCAGACCCAGCTTGTGGTTAACCTTCTAGGCCTCAGTATGCACATCTACAACAGAGGCTGTTCTAAGCATAAATTAGGGTAATGGGCATAAATGCTCAAGGTCATGGATGGGGAGAAGTGATGGCTCCATCCTGGCCACCCATCACTGACCCCGTCGTTGGTCCATCCCTCTCTCTCTCCTGCTGCAGCCCCAACCTGCTTACTTCCAGGCTCCCACATCCCATGCCGTCCACGCATGCTTGGCGCCTGGGCAGGCATGTACGTGGGGTCCGGGAAACACAGGGCTCCCTCTGGCTGTGCCCACGCTTGGGTGAGCAGGCACACGCTCAACACAAGCCTGGTCCCTGCTGCCCCCAGCACCCCCGCCCCCAGCACCCCCGCCCCCAGCAGCTGTTCCAGGCTTGCTTCCCTTGCCCTGTCTCCTCACTGGCTGCTTGGTGCACAGCCCAACACCCCCCACACCCAGGCCCCCTCCCACCCCTCATCCTCTATACCTGAATGGGCCGCATCTTGGGAGGACATGACTCGAGCTCCCTGTGAACCCCCTTGGCCTCCTGTGGTGGGCGGTGCTGCACGATGTACTCATAGGTGGTGAGCTTGTGCCACACTGGTGAGGGGAAGAGAGGGCTCAGTGTGGTGGAAAGGGGACCCTGGAACTTAGAACAGGAGGGAGGACAACCAGCCCCAGGCTGAAACCAGTGTCCCCAAATACACGAAGCCATCGGGTGAGACCTGGCCACCATAGCGAGCCCATACTGGGCAGGGGCATGGTTTCAGGCTCCACTGTCCAACTGGGCACCTTCCTGCAATCTGAGGACCCCTGCGCTCTGGAAGGCAGGTGCGGGAGGCACTTACTGAGATAAATGTGGAAGCAGAGCAGGTGCCCCAAGAGGGCTGTGGACAGCAGGCCCAGAAGGATGAGCAGGGCAGCCAGGGCCAGGATGGCAGGGGCCTGGGTCTCCACGGGGGCAGCGGGCAGGAACACGAACCACACATCCGTGTGATTCTTCAGGACTGGAAGGCACAGACAGCGTGTGCTCAGCTGGGGACGTGACAGGTGACCAGGGTTGGGGGTGAGAATAGGCCCGGAGCCTAAACTGACCTTCAAAGTGTCGGTTGGTGCGCAGCCGCATGGGGTTGACAAAGAACTCCACAAAGACATATGTGGCCACCAGCACCAGGAGCAGGACACCCAGTAAAGCGGATGCAACACTATGTAGAAAGAGCCTGGGCCCAGCCATGGGTAGCTGTCAGCTCCCGGGAGCTCCAGCGCCTTGGAGGGCTCATAGGAGTTGGGGCTGTAGGGTCATTGCTACGGGCTCAGAGGGCTGAGGGTGACCCCACAGCCCTAACTCCCCAGAAGTCAAAGGCATACAGCAAAACTGAAGACGGGTGGCCACCCCATCAGGCAGCCCACCTTTCTCTGGGCCAGCTCGGTGGAAGATTCCAGGCCCACACTTGGCCATCTCAGCCGGCACCCAGGAGCATCTCTCTCTGGGCAGCACCCCCGCATAAAATGGGCACAGGTCCTCTAAGTATCCCCATCCCTGCCAGCCTGCCATGCGGGCTGCAAGGTCTGTGGCTCCCACCCTCAGTGCATCCCCAGGCCCCCGTGCGGCCAGGCTGTCCTCACCGGTAGTTCCGCTCGCCCACACAGTTGTTGAGCCACTTGCAGTGATGGTCGAAACCGCACACGCACTTGTTGCAGGCGCTGCAGTGCTTGGAGCGAGCGCTCCTGCAGGGAGAGGGGGCACAGCGCGGTCGGCCGGCTTATTCCCCGCTTTGCGGCCCAGCCGGTCGGGGCGGTTGAGTGGGGTCCGTGGAAGGACGAAGGGCCAGGCCTGAGACAGCCCCGAGCGAGGCGACGAGGAGCGCGCGCGCCCTCTGCAGGCGCTGCGGGGTGGGGTCCCTGGAGGAGGCAGCGCTCCCAAGAGCTGGGGGACCCCAGGAGCCGCAGGAGGGGTAAGGAGGTGCACCCCTCCTGCTCCGGGACTGTGCGCCTAGCTGATGCGCCATGAAACGGAAAATGGGCGTCCTTTCCAGGCAAAGAACCCTGAGAGAAGGCAGAAGATGCAGGTGTGGGCCCAGGGAGCTGCAGACAGCAAGGTGTGGGGCCCAGGGCCTGCACTGCCCTTCCGGACACCTCCGGCAGTGGGTCCCTGTTTCCTTGCCATTCTATGGGAATGGTACTGGCATTTTTCCAGAAACTTCAGTCTGTGTGGACTAAGAGAAAAGAGGCAAAAGAAGTGCAGGCCGCCATCCGCGTGAGCATGCTCACCACAGGGGCTCAGGGTAGTCTCCCAGCCCAGGGAGGCACAGGGCAGGCCCAAAGGCACAACCCCTCCACCAGAACAGGGCAGAGCCCTGCAATGGGCAGCAGCTTCTGGAGCAGTCGCTTGGAAAGTGTGCTGGCGGGTGCCCAGTGAATGGCAGGAAGTCCTTGGCGCCTAAAGGCTAGGGGCTTGCTCAGTCTGCAGACAGACCCCTTCAACAGGCTTCCTGCGGGGGCTGGCCTTGGGCCCCCATCCCTGATCCCCCACCAGAGACCTGGAGACTGGGGGGCTCCAGAAGGGTGGAGAGGGGCCCCTAGAGAGGCAGCTGGGACCAGCCAAGGGGGTAGGGGTGCAGCACATACTGACTCCTCCATGTTAGCAGAGGGACCTTGGCAAGTCACCTGCCCCCCCCCCCCGGGGCCTCAGACTCCTCCTGGGTAGGCCAGGGCACCAGTATCTGCTTGGGGGCCTGGCCGCCCAGGTGTAAATCTGGCTCCGCTATCAGTGGCTATGTCTGGCCTATCAGCCTTTGTAAGTGCTGGGCTCTTCCTCCTCCATGAAGTGAGAAAACCAGGCAGGGTGGCTGCAGGAAGAGCTCAGCACACAGTCTCAGGCATCAACGCCTCTGCCCACCCCTAAATGGGAATACTGGCAAGAGATGTGGGGCTATCACTGGCAGAGCTGCTCATTAGAAATGTTTGGGCAGGGCCAAATGTTTCCTCCTTTAACTGCTGGAATACTACTCCTCATCTGTTTCCAATCACCTTCTCTTCACCTTCTCAGGAACCTAATTCTCTGTCACGCCATCAAGGTTCTTGACTGCATAAAACATGAGGGTTCTGAGGCATCAGGGATGGCTGTGAAGCCCCGGCACCCCCTCTCCACCGTGCACCCCATAGCACACTCGGCAGCCACACGCACCCACACACACTCACACATCCACGTCGCACAAGTTGCAGTGCAGGTCTTCAATGACATGTGCGTGCTGGCTTCGGTTGAAGATGGGCAGGGGCCCCGCATAGCTCTTGTCCCGTACATTGGCATCTGCTGGATCGATGGAGACGGCGGTCAGGTGCACCACAAGGTGGCCGGCAAAGATGGCGCCCATGAACTGGCCCAGCAGGTTAAAGACTCACTCCGCACTCTGCCAGCTGGGAGTCCTACCCCACTCCTTGCAGCCAGAGAACTCCCCACTGCCATGCCAGCCTGCTTTGTGCAGATTCTCTGCCTGTGCCACCTCCTACCTCCAGTCCCTCAGAGCCTCCTCATCAGACCTCTCCAGGTGACCCCTGTGCCCCAAATGGAAAGGGGGAGGGGCCATCTAGGAAAGGAGTCCACAGCCAGCCAGCAGTGCCTGCTGTCGCCACCTAGGTGCCCAGTCGCAGAGTCCTGGCCTCACTGCTCCAGGCCTGGTGCAGGCCCTAGCTGGTCTGACCTCAGGCCGGTTTCTGGTTTCAGATTCCAAATGATGATGTGAGACTGAAAGAGATCAACCCCACCTAAGGCCCAAGAACCTGAAGTTTAAAGCTTGCTTATCTTGCTTTCATAGGAAGTCACCTCCAAGAGGGATGCAGCCGTCCCCCTTTTCAGTAGCTGGGCCAGATGGAGAACCCCTTGCAGACAGGGGCTCGGACACTTGCTACCTCCCCTACCAAGAATCTAGGCACTTGGAGTCCTGGGCTGAGTGTCTGGGATGGCCTGCTATGTTCAGGGCCTGGCCAGGGGCAGCATGGCTAGTCTCTGAAGCTGAAACACAGCTCTTCCAGGACCTATCTGCTCAATGACTGGGCCAAATGCAGGAGACAAGTTTGCTGACAATTTGCTACAAAGTCTGATGTGTAAAAATTCACCCATAGGCCGGGCGCGGTGGCTCAAGCCTGTAATCCCAGCACTTTGGGAGGCCGAGGCACGTGGATCACAAGGTCAGGAGATCGAGACCATCCTGGCTAACATGGTGAAACCCCGTCTCTACTAAAAATACAAAAAATTAGCCGGGCGAGGTGGCGGGCGCCTGTAGTCCCAGCTACTCCGGAGGCTGAGGCGGGAGAATGGCGTGAACCCGGGGGGCGGAGCTTGCAGTGAGCTGAGATCCGGCCACTGCACTCCAGCCTGGGAGATACAGTGAGACTCCGTCTCAAAAAAAAAAAAAAAAAAAAAAAATTCACCCATAGATTCCACCCAGGCAGCCATCCACTCTCCCTCCCTTGATCCCACCTGCTTCAGCCCAAAATTGCACTCGTCCTCTTGCTAGCCAGGCAGACATCATCCCTCCATCATTCATGCTCTACCCATCATCCATCTGTCATCCTTCATTCATCAGCTCTCCAATCTCTTTTCCTCCCTTCCTTCTCCTCCCAGCAGCCAAATTTCTCTAGATATCTGCATAAACCAGGCTCCGCCCTAGTGTGCCACAGCACAGCTAAGAGAGACAATCCCGTGGCCATCACTGCCCCTTCTATCCCTATGGCCAAGTCTTCATCTCTTGCCTGTGCCACTCTATAGCTTCCCAACTCTCCCCTCCTGTCTGAGTTCCCTTGAGTCTATGCTTCACACGGTCGCAGAGTAAGTTTTTAAAAGCTCAGACCCAAAGCCCTCTCTGCTTGCTTGCACTCCTACAGTGGGTCTCAACAGCTCTCTGGCTGAAATTCACTCCTCTGCTCGGTGCCAAGGTCCCTTTCCCTCTGGCTCCTCCCAAACCTCTCTGCTATCACCAGCTACTGTGCTCACCATGCCATCCACTCTTCAGACACTGAATGAGGGCAAACATTTACTCCCTGCCTGCCCCAACTCTTCTCCTGCCTCACTCCTGGGGTCATTCATTCAGTACTGAGGTCTTTTGTTGTGATAGGCACTGAGGGATATGGCAGGGGCAAGAGTCCCCAGCACTGAAGAGACTGCAGTCTGGTGGAAAACATGGATTTTTTTTTTTTACGGAATCTTGCTCTGTTGCCCAGGCTGAAGTGCAATGGCGTGATCTGGGCTCACTGCAACCTCTGTCTCCCAGGTTCAAGTGATTCTCCTGCCTCAGCCTCCTGAGTAGCTGGGATTACAGACACTTGCCACCACGCCTGGCTAATTTTTGTATTTTTAGTAGAGTCAAGGTTTCACCATGTTGGCCAAGGCTGGTCTCAAACTCCTGACCTCAGGTGATCTGCCCGCCTTGGCTTCCCAAAGTGCAGGGATTACAGGCCACCACTCCCACCCAAAAACATGGATATCAATCAAATAATGGGTTAATTACAATGAAGAAAGTTCATGGATATGCCAGTTTATAACCAAGTGACCTCATCTAGTCTGAAGGGGTCCAGAAGGCTTACCTGAGGAAGTATTGTCTCAACTGAGACTTAGAGAAGAATGGATTCCAGGGACCTGGCAGGTAAAGAGGAAAGGGGGCCTGGCTAGGGACTGTGGCTGTGGGGAACATGTGGAGTGCCAACCAGCAGTTTGGCTGAAGTGTGCCTCCAGCTCACGGCTGTCTTGCACGAATGCAAGAATGAGGGTCTGTGTGGCCAATTTCTGGCTTCTCAAAAGGAACCAGAAGTCTGGGTTTTTATGAGATCTCTCAATGTTTAAATGTTAAGGAAATAAATAATTTTAAAAATATGTCTATAGAAGGAACATTAAGATCTGTACATTTTCTTTGTTAACTATCCTTCAATTCAAAAAAACAAATCTGCAGGCTGGACTCACCCATGGGCTTCTAGTTCTCGACCTCTAATTTAGCTGGGTGTTGGGAGCAGGGAGAGAGGCAAGGGGATTCCAGGCAGAGACCAGTGCCGTAGAAACAGAAGAGGACAGGGAAAATCACATCAGAGGAAATGGGGGAGAGAGGCAGAGTCCAGAATGCGGAACCTTGATGCCATGTTGAGCCTCATTTCTTTATTTTTTTTGAGACAGGGTCTCTCTCTGTTGCCCAGGCTGGAGTGCAATGGCACTATCTCGGCTCACTGCAGCCTTCGCCCTCCGGGTTCAAGTGATTCTCCAGCCTCAGCCTCTCAAGTAGCTGGGATTACAGGCGTGTGCCACCACGCCTGGCTAATTTTTGTATTTTTAGTAGAGACGGAGTTTCGCATGTTGGCCAGGCTGGTCTGGAACTCCTGACCTCAGGTGATCCATCCGCCTCCGCCTCCCAAAATGCTGGGATTACAGGTGTGAACCATCGCACCGGGCCTTGGGCCTCACTGCTTAAGGCAGGAAGAAACCATTAGAAAGCCTGGAGCTGGGGCGCAACAGTATCAGATTTGGTTTTTGGAAAGGGCAGGAATGCAGATGGGTTGGCCGAGGTGAGAGCGTGTGTGGGGGACCCGTTTAGAAACTCAGCGGTCATCCAGGGAAGAGAGGCAGCTGGCAGTGGCAGAAACCGGGAACCAATTCAATGTCTATTTAGGAGGCAAAATCAACAGGGCTGGATGACTGACTGGATTTAAGTGAGGTAGGAAGGGGGAGGAGCCAAGAGCATGTGGGGAGAGCTGGGGTGGGGAAGGAGGGGAGCCACAGGCCTCGAGTGAGCCTGTGGACACACGGTGATGCTGGTGTAGGTGGCCTCCACCTGCCCTCACAATCTGCTGAACTCACCATGTGGCGTGATCACCATCTGCAGTGCACCAGCCTTCCCTTCAGCCAGGGGCCCAGCACCCTAGGGCTCAGCTTGCATCCCTAAGGCCCAGGCCAGTTCCAGGCCCAAGGTGGGTACCTGGTACCCACTATGATCCTACCTCACTCCTCAGGGGACCTGAGAGAGCCTGCAGAAAGGAGAAGTCTCTGATGGAAGGAAGGAGAGCGTACAGGCTGGTCAGGCGCAAACCAGGTGGCTCTGTGAGCTTCTGCATTGCCCAGAGCAGACAAACCCTGAATGTGGAGACAGAGTCCTCAAACCGTCCCTCTCATGACAGTCAGGCTTCCTGGGCAGCCCATCTGGCCTCACTGGGTGCCTGCTATGTGATCTTAGGAAGTCATGGAACCTCTGTGCCCAGCTTCATTAGGAAATGGGGAGAATACCTCCTTACAGGATGACTATGAGGATCAAATGAGATCATTCATGTAAAGTGGCTGACGCAGGGCCTGGCACATGTAAGGGTTTAATAAATGCTACTGCCTTCTGTTTATCATGATTTGCTTTGCTTCTACTTGTCCAAGCCATGGGGTTGTTTATCTGGTTAATCTGGTTTCCCAGGTATCCTGATGGCAGAAACTCAGGTGATCCCTAGTGAGGGGCGTGTCCATTCCAGATCACAGGAGGAATGTCCCATGATGCATTCCCATGTCCCATGACTTAACAGCACTAAGGCCTGTTGGTCACCTCAGGGAAAGTCCAGTTTTCCATTCACAGAACTGATGACCAGCCCCTGGGCTCTAGTGAACAAGAAGCCCCCAGATGGCACTGCTATGTCTAAGGAAGACAACCTCCTCTAGGGTCCCCTCCACACACCTACCCTGTCACTCGCCAGCCCAGGGCTTTGTGGTTTCCCAAAAGAGCACGTTCACGTTTGTGGCTTAATGAATTCTAGTGCTCACATATATCTTAAAGTGCTCCTGGTAGGAGCCTTCCCATCAGACAGAGGATGAGGCTAAGACCCACAGAGCTGGCAGGAGTTGCTCGGTCCTGTGCAGCTCTGAAGGTGCTGAGCAGGGACAGAGCTCACCACAGGCTCGATGTCCCAGGCTTTCAGGCTTATCCCTGCCAACCACCCTTAGGCCACCCTCACCTTCCCCACAGGAGTCATCTTCGTGAAGGACACTCAAATAGGAACTCTCCGGAAAGGAGCACAGAGATGCCTGCTTCACTGCAACCCCCTGGCTTTGCAGCCACATCCTCTGCTCCTGGGGGCTGTGGCCAGGGACGGGGCAATCACACCACTGGGCTCAGGCAAGTCTGGGTTTGTCACTATTCCCAGGAGCCTCCGGGGTATCTCCATCCCGTCTCTTGTCACATTCAACCTCACTCTAAAAGGGTCTGATTTACAGAATCAATGTGCCCATAAACAGTCCTGGGCACAGTCTGTCCATAAATAAAACCATATTTTAAAGGCACCAGGACACTTACCATGTAAAAGAATTCTATGGTGACTCTTTGAAAAGTGAAAAATTCTTTGATAAATGGACTAATTACTCCCTACTTCGTCCTTTGTTCAGCTTTGAACACAGTTAGTGTCAGGATGGTTTGAGGCTCCTCCTTCTACAACTGCTCCTGTGGTGCCTCCGTGGACAGGATTCACATCCTTGCAGGGCTTGACATGCTCCTAGGTATTTTAGGCATGCCCACTCACCCTATCAGGGGGAGAGGTCAGGTGGAGGCTGGAGGCCAGGATGGGAAGCAGCAGGTCCCCAGGACTGGGCCCACCCTGCTCTGCTCCCCTGACTGTGCTCCCCGAGGCTCCGAACCTGGCTTTGGGCCTCCGCTGTGCCGGCCATCCTTTGCCTCCTCACTTCCACACACCAGCCCCATGCTTTCCCAAGGATACAGCGTAGCCAGCAGGCACCCAGTGGTGAGGCAGGAGGGGAACAAGGACCCCAAAGCCAATCACAGCAAAGAAGAGGTACAGCAGCCAGGCCACAATCTGGAGCGGGTGAGGGGGCCAGCTCCACCCATTCCGGCGGGATCGCTGGCCCTGCAGCTCGGGGGAGGGTCCGCTGGGCTGTGCCGGCGGCGCTGTCCACACACTCTTCTCAGGGGCAGTCTTGTTGGAGGGCTTGTTGCAGATGTTCATCTCCAGAGGGAGAAACAGTAGAGAGAGCATTAGCCCAAGAGGCCGGGCTGGAGCCCAGGGCCGGTGTCTGCAGCCAGGTTTCAGCAAGGGGGAGTAGGCTGCGACATAAAACCATCTCCCAGCTACTCTGCCGGGGATACTGGCATCCTAGCATGATAGAGACAGGGCAGTGGGGAAAGGGTGGGAGTGGGCTGCTGTCTCAAAGCCCAAAGCAAACCCTGGCCCCAGCCTGGCCAGGACAAGGTAAGAGGACCCAGGGTTTATTCAGGACACAGTGCTGCTGCCTGTTACTCAAAGTGCTGTCTCCACAGCCATCGCAGTTAAACCCAATAAGACATGTTCTCATCTGGTAACAATATCAGGCCGGGGCCAGAGTGATGAGAACACATGCTGATTCTGTTAGGATTAGTCACCTCCTTCCTGAGGTCCAAATCCAACTGTCAGACACCCCCGCTATCCTTTGCTCAGGGAAACGGGGAATGGGGCGCCCAGAAGGAGGATCTGCCCTCTGCCCCACAGTGGACACAAAATCCCGTTAGGACTGGGGGAGCCTGAAGCTCTGCCCTATGCTGCCTGAGGGTTCTTGGCTGGGGAGGGGCCAGCTCACGAGAGGGAGGGAAGGATTTCTCTTTAGTTCCCTTCAGCAGCAGAAATGACCATGTTTCTCTAAGTAACTCTGGGCCTGGTGTACAGTTTTGTACAGAAAACTGGGCTAATGCTCTTGGACTCAGAGGCAGACCACCAGATGGCATCAACCACCCCCTCTACCCGCCACCCTCTAGCCAGACAGCTGGCCCAGTGGCCACAGATGAAGGCCAGGCAGGAAGGAGGGGGGGCTACAGAAGGAAGACCCCCAACCCCAAGATCTGGGCCCAAGATGGGACAACAGCCCAGGCAGGCAGCGCCATACCTGGGAGACAGGTCAGCTCTGCACTCGTGGTGGGAAAGCCAGGAGCTGGGGCTAAAACCCTGGTAGCTAAACTCTCCTTTCAGGAGCCTCTGCCCATGAGACAGGGAACCTAAGCAGAAAGGGTGCCGCAGACCCCCACTCAGTGCATCTGCCTGGATCACCTTTCTCACTTCTCAGTCCACAGAATGAGGCTTGATCTTCAGAGCCAACTGCAAGTATTGCCTCATCCAGGAAGCTTTCCCTGACGCCCTGAGTCAGGGGGTCCTTATGCTAAGCCATTGTTGGGCAAATTACTTTGCCATTTGGGATGCTTTGCAATCCCCATGTCTGCCCCCATTAGGACAGCTTTCCCCAAAGGCAGCAAATGTGCTGGGTGGGGTTTATTCATCTCTGTCCCCTATGTCCCTTCCCCCAGGCACCCAGAATTGTACCTTGTACACAGTAGATCCTCAGTAAATGTTTGCTGACTTGAAAACATCTGAAATAAAAGGAAATGTGGGCACAGTAAATGGTGTGGAATCCTGGTCCACCCTAAGCCATCTGGCCTGCTTTCCCCTGCCTTCCATCCATCCAGCCCTGCCCGCTTTCTGCAGGCTCGTGAACCCATGCCTCCCGCAGCCCATCTCCCGCTGCTGGCTGGCTACCACCCTGACTGCCAGACACTCACTCCTAGCCACCCTGCCCTTCAGCCAACCTGAGGCTCAGAGCTTCCTGCAGGCCAAGCCTAGCATTATTTGAAGTGACCTCTGAGTAGTCCCCCAGAGGTCTCAAAACTAAGTTTTTCCCCAGGGATTCAGCTGGTGGTTTTTTGGTTTTGGGTTTAGGGTTTTTTTTCTTCTGAGACAGGATCTTGCTCTGTTGCCCAGGCTGGAGTGCAGTGGCACCATCACAGCTCACTGTAACCTTGACCTCCTAGGCTCAAGTGATCCTCTCACCTCAGCCTCCAGAGTAGCTGCAACTACAGGCATGTACCTGGCTAATTTTTTTATTTTATTTTATTTTATTTGTAAAGACCGGGTCCCACTATGTTGCCCAGGGTGTTCTCCAACTCTTGGACTCTGGACTCAAGAGATCTGTCAGCCTTGGCCTCCCAAAGTGCTGGGATTATAGGCGTGAGCCACTGTGCCTGGCCTTGCTTTGCTTTGTTTTGTTTTGTTTTTTGTTTTTGAAACAGGGTCTCGTGCTGTCACCCAGGCTGGAGTGTCGTGGCACAATGAAAGCTCACTGAAGCTTCAATTTCCTGGACTCAAGTGATCCTCCTGCCTCAGCCTCCTGAGTAGCTAGAACTACAGCGGCGTGTCGCCATGCCTAGCTATTTATTTTTTATTTTTGCAGAGACAGTCTCACTATGTTGCCCAGGCTGGTCTCCAACTGCTGGGCTCAAGCGATCTTCCCACCTTATCCTCCCAAAGCACTGAGATTACATGCATGACCCAGTATCCCAGCCCTCATTTTCTTTTGCAAGTCCCCCAAAGATAGCAAATCTTTGTCCTTGTATTGTGGAAATGTCAAAGGTCATCAGGTCAAGCCCTGTGAATACGGTTGGGCTAGATGGTTCTGCTCTGGGACCAATCCCTGTGGCTTGCACATCAGCTCTCCAGTGACACCATCACCAGGGCAACTACTTTGAAAGGAATCCATGAATTTGGAATTCCTAAAGTCTGGCTCTCCTTTTGCCATCCCCAAACCTAAACAACCCTATACCTTGCAGGAGTTTCCAAAGAGCAAAACAGAGGCATGCAGCTGATCCGGCCCCACTGCCTGGCAGTGGCCACAGGTACCCCCAGCGCTGCTGTATCCTGGACTCCTGAGGCAGGAGGAGTCACCATCTGCAGCCAGGCACCCGCCACATACAGCCTTGGGGATGCCTCTGACTCCAAATCAGGATACCCCCTTGGTCCAGGAAGCGAGCACTTGTTTGAGGCTGTGGAAATGGGGATGGTGCTGCTGGGCAGACCTCCCTCGGCAGAGGCAGCATTCCAGAATAGACGCCCAGGCTGGCCCACAGGCATGCCCAGGCCAGCCCACTCTTCACTGACAAAATTTTCTTTTTTTTTTTTTTCTTTTTGAGACGGAGTCTCGCTCTGTTGCCAAGGCTGGAGTGCAGTGGCGCGATCTCGGCTCACTGCAAGCTCCGCCTCCCGGGTTCACGCCATTCTCCTACGTCAGCCTCCCGAGTAGCTGGGACTACAAGTGTCTGCCACCATGCCCGGCTAATTTTTTGTATTTTTAGTAGAGACGGGGTTTCATCGTGTTAGCCAGGATGGTCTCGATCTCCTGACCTCGTGATCCACCCGCCTCGGCTTCCCAAAGTGCTGGGATTACAGGCGTGAGCCACTGCGCCCGGCCCGCTGACATTTTCTCCTGCAGAGCTGGTGGCCACAAATTCCTTCGGCCCCAAAAGATTTTGATTAAAAGGGCTGGGAGGTCGGAGAGAATCCAATTATGGGGCTTCCAGGCCATGGATGGGACCAAACACTGTCACCAGACCCCGGGACTTCTCTGGCTGTTGCTCCCCTCTCAGCACTTCTCTAGGAGACCAGATTGAAAGACATGTGGCTCTGTTCCCCGACAACGTGGCCAGCTGGCACCCTCTGACCTTGGCCAGTCAGCACTTATCAGGGCCCAGCCTGCGTACTTAGGATGTAAACACAGATGAGACCGGGTGCATGCCCTCAGGGGCTTCTTTTCTGGGACCCAGACAGACACAAACAGAAACCAGGGCAGTGGTGAATGGGCATTTTGGCAGCCCATGCAAGGGCCAGCCATCCAATGTGACAGAACACAGGGTGGACAGGTTGCGGGGGCGGGGGTTAGGGGAAGGAGGAAGGGGAGGGCAGGACCTAGTGAGAGATGGGACCGAAGAAGTTGCAGGGCTCAGATCTCAGGGGGCCTAGAAGGCCAGGTGAGGACACATGCGCACTGCTGGAAGAGCCACAGGGAGGCAAAGCAGGCTTAAGGCATGAGAGTGACCCAATGGCTCAGGGTGCTTTGGAAAACTTTCTAGCCAGTGGGGAGAAGGGCACGGGGGAAGCGGTACCACAGCAGCCCAGCAGGGAGCCCAGCAGCTCTGTGCTTTGGGAGAAGCTGGTCAGAAGGTGGTGGTGAAGCCCACAAGCTCCCTGCTGCCCACCTGGCTACCCCCAGATGCATCTTTGCAGGGTTCAGAGGTACACGGCCTTGGGAAAACATTCTTCATGTACCTTCTTTTTTTTTTTTTTTTTTTTTTTTTTTTTTTTTTGAGACGGAGTCTCGCTCTGTTGCCCAGGCTGGAGTGCAGTGGCCGGATCTCAGCTCACTGCAAGCTCCGCCTCCCGGGTTCACGCCATTCTCCGGCCTCAGCCTCCTGAGTAGCTGGGACTACAGGCGCCCGCCACCTCGCCCGGCTAGTTTTTTTTTTGTATTTCTTAATAGAGACGGGGTTTCACCCTGTTAGCCAGGATGGTCTCGATCTCCTGACCTCGTGATCCGCCCGTCTCGGCCTCCCAAAGTGCTGGGATTACAGGCTTGAGCCACCGCGCCCGGCCCTTCATGTACCTTCTACTGCCACAGAACAAACCATAGAGAGTCAGGCTGGCGGTGATAAAGGGAAGACAGGAAGGAGGGGGTCCTGTGGCCTGGGTAAGCCAAGGACCCACCTGGCTACTGAGGCAGGCAGGAGGGGCTGTGGAGGCCCCTCCCTTGTCCCCCGCAAGATGGAAGCCATTGGCAGGATGACAGTAATCTGTTCACGTTAACATTCACTTGCAAAAAGCCTTAGATGGTGTTTTCAGTATAAGGTTAGGCTACCTTAATTTATTATTATTATTATTATTATTATTATTATTATTATTATTATTATTTTAAGACTGAATCTCGCTCTGTCACTCAGGCTGGAGTACAGTGGCTCGATCTCAGCTCACTGCAACCTCCACCTCCCAGGTTCAAGCAATTCTCCTGCCTCAGCCTCCTAAGTAGCTGGGATTACAGGCGTGCACCACCACATCCAGCTAATTTTTATATTTTTAGTAGAGACAGAGTTTCACCATGTTGGCCAGGCTGGTCTCAAGAACTCCTGACTTCAGATGACCCACCTGGCTCGGCCTCCCAAAGAGCTGGGATTACAGGCGTGAGCCACCATGCCCTGCCTGGGTACCTTAATTTATACTTCATTTGGGTACCTTAATTTATACAATTCATTTGACTTAAGTCAAAGGAAGGAAATCTTAACATTTTAAGTTCTCATTATGAACTACATTATAGTTACATGAGTGACCACTTTCCTCATGCCCACCTCTGCTACCAACAAAAAAAAACATTTAGGAATATTGTTCTGAAATTCTTGCCTAGCACTCTCAAAGAAACCACACCAAGGTGAAAAGTACCAGCCCTGGAGAGACTGTGGGCATCCCTGGACTGCTGCAAGCTACCTGAGGGCTTCAGAATCAAGTCAATTACTAAAGAGGGTTTCCCAGGAAAGGACAAGGAACCGGGAGGGCAGGGTGATGGGGTCAGAGGAGAAAGGGACAGGGTTGAAGCAGACACTTGGAGGGCCCTGCATCACCAATGGGGAGACACAGGTGGGACCAAAGGAAGAGGGCTGAGCCTGGAGTAGAGCCCTTTTCTGGTTCCCGAGCTGCCACTCACAGACTGAGGAACATTGAGGCAAATTTCACAGATTCACTTCTTTGGATTTCTTCTATACTCATCTTTAAACAAAGTTCAGTGAAGCAATTTGGCAATGTCCAAGTCTGGCGAAACTTTAGAACACAGATGCCCTTTGACCCAGACATTCCATTCCTAGGTATTTATCTTATGCATATACTCACAAAGATTTATTGCAGCATTATTTGAAATAATAAAGGACAAAAGACAATATAAATAAACTATGGCACATCCACACAATAAAATGCTAGGCAGCATCAAAAATAACGGATAAAAAAAGAAAAAAAATGGATGAAGTAATCTTTGATACACAATTAAGTGAAAAAGTAAGATGAAGAACACTTGTAGATGGAGCTACCAAGTGAATAAAAACAAAGAGGGCCGGGCGCAGTGGCTGATGCCTGTAATCTCAACACTTTGGGAGGTCGAGGAGGGTGGATCACTTGAGGTCAGGAGTTTGTGATCAGCCTGGTCAACCTGGTGAAACCCCATCTCTACTAAAAGTACAAAAATTAGCTGGGTGTGGTGGCACGGGCCTGTAGTCCCAGCTACTCAGGAGGCTGAAGCAGGAGAATCGCTGGAACCTGGGAGGCGGAGGTTGCAGTGAGCTGAGATCGCGCCACTGCACTCCAGCCTGGGCAACAGGCGAGACTCTGTCTCAAAAAAAAAAAGTGGGGGAGGGGGACAGATGCATAAACATCTACATTCCTATATGCATAGATTCTCTCCAGAATGAAATGCAAGAAACCAAACACAGGAGCAGCACCTAGGAAGGAGATCTAGTGGTCCAAGAGCTGTAAGACAGAAATTGCATTTCCTGGTACTCCTTCGTACATTCAAATATATATATATATATATACACACACACACATATTTATTTATTTTATCATGAGCATGTACTGCTTTTGAAAACAAAAAGTATGTCAAATAATAAATGATTGGGGGATGTCACCTCCTGCCTTCCAGGCCCCACTGAGCTGCCTTGTGGACGAAACACACTCGTGTGATCTAGAGCCCTGTTATCATGCCAGACAAAGAATTCCTACCTAACAAGGGTGCTTGGTTTTAGTGAAATGTTTTCTCACTCTTGAAAGCAATTCTAAGACGCTCAGCTACAGAGCTATGAGGAAAAGCCATAGAACTTCCTATGAGCTGTTAGGGTTCTTGTCAAAGCTGGAATCACACAACCAGACAGCACAACAGAGGAGCTGCTAGGCAGGACCTGCTTCATCCTTGGCCAGAGCCAACTCAGCTACCAGAGACTCCCAGAACCCAAAGGGAAAGTGCACTCCACAGGAAACTTTTGTTCCCATGCATCTTGTCCTTTTGCTAGAGGATTTGTGGTTTCCATGTGAGAGATTTTCTTTTTTCTTTCTTTTCTTTTTTTTTTTTTGAGACAGAGTCTGGGGCTCTGTCGCCCAGGCTGGAGTGCAGTGGCGCGATCTCGGTTCACTGCAAGCTCCACCTCCCGGGTTAAAGCCATTCTCCTGCCTCAGCCTCCTGAGGAGCTGGGACTACAGGCGCCCACCACCACGCCCAGCTAATTTTTTTTGTATTTTTAGTAGAGACGGGGTTTCATCATGTTCGCCAGGATGGTCTCGATCTCCTGACCTCATGATCTGCCTGCCTCGGCCTCCCAAAGTGCTGGGATTACAGGCGTGAGCCACTGCGCCCGGCCCATGATCCGCCACGCCTGGCCAGTGTGAGAGATTTTCTTCTCTTTTCTTCACTTTTTTTTTTTTTTAAGACGGAGTTTCACTCTTGTTGCCTGGGCTGGAGTGCAGTGGTGCGATCTTGGTTCACTGCAGCCTCCGCCTCCTGGATTCAAGTGATTCTCCTGCCTCAGCCTCCCGAGTAGCTGGAATTACAGGCACCAGCCGCCACGCCCGGCTACTTTTTAATTTTTTTTTTTAGTAGAGATGGGATTCTACCATGTTGGCTGGGCTGGTCTTGGCCTCTTAGCCACGGCGCCCAGCCTACCCTTTTTTTTTTTTTTTTTAGAGACAGGATCCTTCTTTGTCGCCCAAGCTGGAGTGCAGTGGTATGATCATCGTTCACTGTAACCTCAAACTCATGGGTTTATGCAAGCCTCCCACCTTGGCCTCCCAAAGGGCTGGGATTACAAGTATAAACCACCATCCAGTCGGGAGATTTTCTATCTATGACTATTCCTAAATGAACTTTCTGTTTCTCCCAGGATCTGCTTTTGAAATAATTTTCACTGAGATTTAATAGATGCCCAGTTGAACTACCTAAAGAGAAGCTAGACAGAAAACATTTCACGGTACACAGTGTTTTACAGCACAAAAGTCATTTACAAAAGATTGTTTAGGGGCGAGTACTTTGTTTATTAAAATTCCCCACAGGTGCCAGAGAAGTCTCTGACCTTAAAATTCTGAGAAGCAGCTCTAGTTCAACTAACAGATGCACATCACACAACTACCGAAAATTAAACTGGAACTTCAAGCTGTTCTCAAAGACCTCTCCAGTCACTGGTCTCAGAGGTAGCTGGGCCCTCGCTTTCTCTCTCATAACAGGCGGAAGTCTGATGCTGGTCGGACGCAGTGGCTCATGCCTGTAATCCCAGCACTTTGGGAAGCCGAGGCGGGCGGATCACCTTAGGTCAGGAGTTCGAGAACAGCCTGGCCAACATGGTGAAACCCCGTCTCTACTAAAAATACAAAAATTAGCTGGGCATGGTCGTGGGCGCCTGTAATCCCAGCTACCCAGGAGGCTGAGGCAGGAGAATCTCTTGAACCCAGGAGGTCGAGCTTGCAGTGAGCCGGGATCACGCCGTTGCACTCCAGCCTGGGCAACAGAGCGAGATTCTGTCAAAAAAAAAAAAGGTCTGATGCCATGGCAAGAAAAGCTTCAAACCCCAATTATTCCTGAGTCGACATGGTTTGCAAACATTTTCTGTGCCATTCTCCTCCTGAAGCAACCATTGCAAATTGGGATACAAATGAAGCCAAGGAAAGGGGACAAGAAGGAGGGAGTAACACAGAATAGAAACAAGGCCAATGAAGAGAGGCCAAGTTTGTTGATTTCAACCAGGAAATCAACTCATATGACTGCAGGAGCCAGCCTTGGGGAACACCCAGCGCAACAGTCATTAAGAACAAAGTTGTGACAGAACAAAGAAAGAAAAACAAAAACAAAACAAAACAATCTGGCTAATTAAGCACCACTGTTGCTTTTACTGCATCTCATGGTGATTATCTGTTTATAAACCCGTCTCCCACAGTGAACCAACAGTTCCACAAAAGCAGAGACCACCCCTCAGCCCAGGTCTGAACCCAGCTCTCCTTCAGTAAAGGAAGTCAAGCCACTTTTTTACCATCTCTGCTGCCATTACCCCAATCCAAACCACCAGCATTGCTCTCCTACAGTGTTTGCATGATAATAACCAACACCAGCATTTAGAGGGCACTTATTCTGTGCCAGGCACTGCTTCAGTGGAATTCACTCATTCAATTCTCACAGAGCTCTAAGGAAGGTCCTATCATTTCCAACCATTCTTGCAGATCCCCGTAGTCATTGATTTCAGATGTGACTGGCCTCTCACTTTCTCATAAAAAACACGCAGAACATCCACCCCCATCATGAGAACACTGAGGCTCAGAGGCACTAAATGAGTTATTTTAGGAGGCACAGCTAGATTGGCAGAACTAGGATGGCCCTCAGCTGACTTCCCAGTATGTCCTGTCACAAACATGCTGCTCGCAGCCAGAGTGAAGTGAGCTTTTCAAATGTGAAACTCATCCAAACTCTTCTTTGGGAGGCCGGGGAGGGTGGATCACCTGAGGTCAGGAGTTCAAGTCCAGTTCAAGTCCATGTTAGTCCCACCAGGGCTAACATGTTGAAACCCCGTTTCTACCAAAAATGCAAAAATTAGCTGGGTGTGGTGGCAGGCACCTGTAACACCAGACTCGGGAGGCTGAGGCAGGAGAATCGTTTGAACCTGGGAGGCGAAGGTTGCAATGACCCGTGATCGTGCCACTGCACTCCAGCCTGGACGACAAGAGCAAAACTCCGTCTCAAAGAAAAAAAAGGAAAAAATTAAAAACTCTTCCCATGGTTTCCTTTTAAAACAGACCCTCCATGACCAACCCCTAGATTTCAATACCAGAGAGCCTAACCCGACCTGAAATCACTTTAGTCATATATGACACCTGCTTCCCAGCCACCTTCCTTAATGCTCTGGGTTCTGGAGACGGGCCACGTCTGTTCGGAGTCCTCTGTGCCCACGCCTGGCACAGAGCCTGGCAAAGAGTGAGCGCTCAAGGAAGATCTGTGAACTTGATGCATGCTAAAAGGAAGCCCCGCGCTCTGCCCGGGCCCTGGAACTCAGGCCACCAGCTCCAGGCGGAAGTGAGCCCAAAGCTGGCCAGGCGGCAGCATCCGCGACCCCGTGGCTCAAGCCAGGCTCCGAGGTGAGAAACCGGGCGGGGACTCCTCACCTGCGCGCCGCGGCGGCCGTGCCAGATGGGCCCTGCCAAGGTCAGCCAGAGGTTCGGGCCCCACGCCTGGCCTTCCACCCTCCCCGGGGCAGCCGCGCTTCAGACCCTCGCGGTAGGGACGGTCCCCGGGACTGGGCGGCAACGCGCCCGGGAGCGGGGCCCCATCCCGGACGGAGACTGGGCCGGCGAGTCCTCGGGCTCTGGCTCTGGCTCCGGCTCCGGCTCCGGCTCCGGTTCCAGCAGGCTTGCGGGGCGGCCAGGCCAGGCCCAGACTGGCTGGGCCTCGTCCGGCGCTGGGCCCGTTCCCCTGACAACGGCGCGGGCTACGGCGCCCCACAGCGGCCAAACCGCGCTGCGTCACTCCGCGCCGGTCCCCCGGCCGGGGCGGGGCTTGCCAGAGACCCCTTTGGTGCCCCAGTCGGACCATTCCCAGATTCTGCCTAACCTTTCGTCTAGAAAATCCACTTTTCCCTACTCCCGAGTCACAGCTTGTCTTCCTGAAATCCTAACATCTCAAACGCGCCCCCTTCCAGTTTCTATCCTGAGACCATCGCTCTCAAGAAGAGACCTCCCCCAACCCCAATCAACCTTTACACTTCGATGAGCGTATGTTCTGGAACATCCATGATATCGTGATCCTTCCGGGAGTTTACAGGTTAAGGGGCAAACAGATCTAGACAAATAAATTACACCACTAAAAATGCAGGTACCCCAGAATATAAAGCAAGAAGTGTAAGAGCTTAAAATACGTAGCACAAAATATCTCATTTATTTATTGCCTTTAAATCAAGCAAAAATCAAACCCCAATCTTCCAGGCTGATGGGAAATTCAATCTTTTTTTATTTTTCAAACTGGTCTCTGTTGCCAAGGCTGGAGTGCAGTGGCACAATCACGGCTCTCTGCAGCCTCGAACTCCTGGG
Organism: Theropithecus gelada; assembly: GCF_003255815.1. NCBI lineage: Eukaryota > Metazoa > Chordata > Mammalia > Primates > Cercopithecidae > Theropithecus > Theropithecus gelada. The sequence continues at coordinate 25,202,299 of NC_037688.1, forward strand.
CTCAGGCGATCCTCCTGTCTCAGCCTCCAGAGCAGCTGGGACTACAGGCAAGCACCACCACGCCCGACTAATTTTCGCATTTTTTTGTAGAAACGGGGTTTTGCCGTGTTGCCCAGGCTGGTCTCAAACTCCTGAACTCAAGCGACCCACCATCTCAGCCTCCAAAAGTGCTAGGATTACAGGCGTGAGCCCCTGCCCGGCCGGGAAATTCAGTCTCAGTCTCCACTGGACTCCTCTTAGCTAGGTAATCCCAAAGGACTCATGTTTTCCTACAGGAAAAAACAACCAAAAACAAACAAGCAAAAAACCCTCTGGTCAGGGTTTTGTCTGGTACTGAGGCCACAGCCATTGCCCCGTCCACAAAGATGTTCAGGTTTGGGCTCTATGAGGCCATCCCTGATGAGGCCCCTGCCTCTCCCTGGGGCTGCCAGGGACAGACACCTGCTTCCTCTGCTCCAGGACCTGCAGCCTCACTTCCCTTTCTTTACCTGGGAGACTTCCCTGCTAACTTGGTTTCCCTAAAAGTCCCCTCTCCCCTTCTCCTTGGGGACACTCAGAATGGAATCTTCTATGAGCTCAGGCTTTCTCAAAAGACAGGAAGACACTTTGTCTTCTGCTATCTGTCCTGTGCACATCTCCAAGGCAGATATGACAGATAGGGAGAGAAAACATCCTTATCTCTAAAATGTGTAAGTCACAAGCATACTTATTGTATGTTTTATTAGGCAACATAACTACTGCTCTGTCACATGACAGGTGCGTGGGTCCTTGTGCAAGTGACATAACCTATTACTTAAATTCTTGTTTTTAAGATTGATAAACTCAAACTCAATGTGGGATAAATATCAATGCTATTCTGGCTTCAGAATACAAGCTAACTCCTTAATTCTTATCTGGAATTGGAAAACTTCGGGTCAAACAGAGATGATGACCCAGAAATCAAGATGGAGGATGAGGCTGGATGCAGTGGCTCACACCTGTAATCCCAGCACTTTAAGGAGGCTGAGGCAGGAAAATTACTTGAGGCCAGGAGTTTGAGACCAGCCTGGGAAACATAGAGAGATTCCCATCTCTACAAAAGATGAAAAAAATAGCCAGGCCTGGTGGCCTGTGCCTAGAGGCCCAGCTACTCACGAGGCTGGGGCAGGAGAATAGAATCACTTGAGTTCGGGAGTTCAAGATTGCAGTGAATTACGATCATGCCATTGCACTCCAGCCTGGGTGACAGAGTAAGATCTTATCTCTCAACTGGTCTCAGTGGCTCACGCCTGTAATCCCAACACTTTGGGAGGCTGAGGCAGGTGGATCACGAGGTCAAGAGATCAAGACCATCCTGGCTAACGTGGTGAAACCCCATCTCTACTAAAAGTACAAAAATAAGCCAGGTGTGATGGCACGCACCTGTAGTCCCACCTACTCGGGAGGCTGAGGCAGGAGAATGACTTGAACCCGGGAGGCGGAGGCCTGGGTGACAGAGTGAGACTCTGTCACACACACACACAAAAAAAGGCCGGGCGCAGTGGCTCAAGCCTGTAATCCCAGCACTTTGGGAGGCCAAGACGGGCGGATCACAAGGTCAGGAGATCGAGACCATCCTGGCTAACACAGCGAAACCCCGTCTCTACTAAAAAACACAAAAAAACTAGCCGGGTGAGGTGATGGGCGCCTGTAGTCCCAGCTACTCCGGAGGCTGAGGCAGGAGAATGGCCTGAACCCGGGAGGCGGAGCTTGCAGTGAGATGAGATCCGGCCACTGCACCCCAGCCTGGGCAACAGAGCAAGACTCCGTCTCAAAAAAAAAAAAAAAAAAAAAAAATTATTATCTCTCTCTCTCTCTTTTTTTTTTTTGGAGACAGAGTCTCGCTTTGTCTCCCAGGCTGGAGTGCAGTGGCGTGATCTCAGCTCACTGCAACCTCCACCTCCTGGGTTCAGGTGATTCTCCTGCCTCATCCTCCCAAGTAGCTGGGATTACAGTCACCTGCCACCATGCCCAGCTAATTTTTGTATTTTTGGTAGAGACAGGGTTTCGTCATGTTGGCCAGGCTAGTCTCAAACTCCTGAACTCGGGTGATCCGCCCACCTCAGCCTCCCAAAGTGCTGGGATTGCAGGCGTGAGCCACTGTGCCCAGTCAGATCATATCTCTTTAAAAAATAATGATAATACATAAATATTTTTTAAAACAAGGCGGGGCCAGGCACGGTGGCTCACACCTGTAATCTGAGCACTTTGGGAGGCTGAGGCAGGCAGATCACTTGAGGTCAGGAGTTTGAGACCAGCCTGGGCAACATGACGAAACCCTGTCTCTACCAAAAATACAAAAATTGGCTGGGCATGGTGATCCGTGCCTGTAATCCCAGCTACTCAGGAGGCTGAGATGGGAGGATCACTTGAACCCAGGAGGCAGAGGTGGCAGTGAGCTGAGATTGTACCACTGCACTCCAGCCTGGGCAACAGAGCAAGACTCTGTCTCTAAATAAATAAATAAATGCAAATACAAATAAAAATTTAAAAACAAAGTGAAAGATGAGTCCATATATTCTCATAATAAGGGGAGGGACCCAAAAGGCCCTGGATCCACTTGACTCAGGGGCTTCTCTCCTGGATGTCTCATCGGTGTCTGGGATGTAACACATCCCTTCATGCCCTCTTTGTCCTTGCCGCAAAACTGCTCCTCCCCTTGGGCCCTCTGAAGGTCACCAACATCTACCCAGTCAGCCCATCTGTATACTCAGGCTTATCTTCCCATGTCTCTCCTGCTAGTCCTTGCCCACTTAAACCAGATAGTGCCCATAACCAGGCTGCCCTCACTCTGAAACACATCCTGTGTCCATTCCTTCCTCTCCACCCCAGCACAGACCACCAGCATCTTCCTTGCTGAGCCTGCAGCAGCCTCCAGTTCTCCCTAACATCAGCCTGCCTACTTCCAGCTCATCCTCCTCTCAGTTGCCAGACTATCCTTCCTTCTCTTTATTTGTTAGAGGAGGTGGTAGTCTGAATAATAGTGCCACAAAGATGTCATCGCCCTAATTCCTGGAAACTTTGAATGTGTTACGTAATATATCAAAGGGGATTTTGCAGATGAGATGAACATCTCAAGATGGAAGAGATTATCCCAGGTTATCTGAGTGAGCTCAGTGTAGTCACAAAGGTCCTTATAAGAGGGAGGCAGGAGGGTCAGATGGGAGAAGGACCACATAATGACAGAGGTCAGAGAGATTTGAAGGTGCTACACTGCGGGCTTTGAAGATGGAGGAAGGGGCCTGAGCCAAGGAATGCAGGCAGCCTCTAGATGCTGGAAAAGGCTAGGGGGCAGACCCTCCTCTAGAGCCTCCAGAAGGAATCTGCCTGCTGTTACCTCGACTCTAGCCCAGGGGGACCCATTTTCAACTACTGATCTCAAGAACTGTCAAGATGACACATTGGCAGTCATTTGTTTCAGCAGCAATACGAAATGGATACAGTGGTTTGCAAACAGGGTTAAATGCACATATATATGCCCAGTGAAAGCTGTTTCCAATTGAAACAAAAATCCGAGTGACAGCTCAGATTCCTTTGACATCTTTTTTTTTTTGAGCGGGGTGGTGGGGTTGGGGGGACAGGGGGATGAGTTCTCTCTCTGTCACCCAGCCTAGAACGCAGTGCCGTGATCTTGGCTCACTGCAGCCTCCGCCTGCTGGGCTCAAACAATCTTCCCACCTCAGCCTCCTGAGTAGCTGGGGACTACAGACATACACCATCAACCCAGCTCGTTTTTGTTTGTTTGTTTGTTTGTTTGTTTGTACTTTTGGTACAGACAGGGTCTTGCTATGTTGCCCGGGCTGATCTCAAACTCCTGAGCTCAAGCTATCCACCCGCCTCAGCCTCCCAAAATCCTGGGATTACAGGCGTGAACTATGGCGCCTGGCCTCCCTTGACGTCTTTGTGCGTGACTCCAGGCCAGGCTCTGTGAGAAAATGACTCTCTCACCCCAAATCTGCTTTTGAAAAGCACAGGCAGTTTGATCATGCTTTTTTGTTTGTTTGTTTGTTTGTTCATTTGTTTTTTTGAGATGGAGTCACCCAGGCTGGAGTGCAGTGGCGCAATCTTGGCTCACTGCAACCTCCACCTCCCAGGTTCAAGCAATTCTCCTGCCTCGGCCTCCTGAGTAGCTGGGATTACAGGCGTGCACCACCACACCCAGCTAATTTTTATATTTTTAGTAGAGTTGGGGTTTCACCAGGTTGACCAGGCTGGTCTCGAACTCCTGACCTCACGCTGATCCTCCTCCTTCTGAGTCTGTCATCCTTGTGTGGTCCCCAATCCAGAAGCTGACATTGTGCAGGGCATCACCGACTGAGGAAAGCCACACGTTGCCTGGCAGGTGCCAGAGAAATCTTTCTAATGTGAAAACACAACCTCATCAACCTTGCTTAAGAGATTCCAGGGCTCCCTTTTGCCTTTAGGATCAACTGAAATGACAAAGTGTGGCTTCCAATGCCCTGCTGGGCAGGCTTCTGGTATGTGGAGCTCCTTCCTGTCCTCTGTGACAATTCTGCGGCTCCTGGAACCGGCAACATCTGTTTTCACCCTCAGGCCTCTTCCCACAGGGTTCTCTTTACCTTGTGTTGTTCCAGCTCCTCCCAACAACACCCCCTCCCCCAACCTGGCCAATTTCTATGAAAACTTGAGACACATTTTATAGAAGTCAGCCCCTTGGGCAGGACTTGTTCCTAGCCAGAGCTGCAGCCAGTGATTCACAAGGCAGGTCTGCCCAGGATAGAACAGCCCAGGGCCACAGGGAGAAAAAGGCCAACTGTGGTTTTCCAGGTATGCATACACACGTGTGAGCTGACTTACAGGGCTCCTGGGAGCTGCCAGAGGAGACTCCACAGGGGCAAAGCTGGCTCATCCCACCCTGGGCCTGACCGACAGATACGTCCATAATTAGAGCCAGTGTGATCCCAGGGTTCTGGGCATTCTTCACCTGTCCCAGGGCAGGTTAGTGGTTCAATCTCAATGGTGCCAGTTATAAGATGGTGACCTTGGATAATTTTTTTTTTTTTTTTGAGGCGGCATCTTGCTCTGTAGCTCAGGCTGGAGTGCAGTGGCACAATCTCAGCTCACTGCAACCTCCACCTCCCAGGTTCAAGCAATTCTTCTGCCTCAGCCTCCTGAGCAGCTGAGATTACAGGCGCCCACCACCATGCCTGGCTAATTTTAGTTTATTTGTTTTTGTTTTGCTTTTTTTTTTTTAGTAGAGACAGGGTTTCACCATGTTGGCCAAGCTGGTCTCCAACTCCTGGCCTCAAGCGATGCACCCACTTCAGCCTCTGAAAGTACTGGGGATTACAGGTGTGAACCACTGCACCTGGCCAAAAATCCTTCAACTTTAATAATCTCAATTTGCTTGTATGTGAAGTGGGGATAACAATAGCTACTGCCTAGGCCTGTGATGAGGCCTGAAAATGTGGCCATGCATATAGCGTACCCAAAGACTGCTCGATGGGTAGCAATCATGGGTGCCTCCCATCCAGACCGTCCTTGTCTTTCTACCAGGAAACGATGCTGTCCAAATCATCAACGAGCGGAATTAAATTTAATTATTAAATTAGACTGGGTGGGAGATTATCAGCCACAGCTCTCGCTGTCTGGGCCCACTTCGTCTAGGTCACAGTACCCTCTCCGATGGGCCCTGGATGACTCAGCCTATCCACTTGGCTTGTCTTCATGGCCACCAGCATCTCTTGCCCTGGCCTCCTGACTGGCTCTTGATTTCGACAGGGGCCCTCCCTATCCCCGTCCCCACCCCTATCAGTCCATTCTCCTTACAACTTGTGACTGTCTTAGAACAAAAACAAAATTTTAAAAACCCACACCAAGCTGATTCTTTTACTTCCTGCTTACAACCCTCAACAACACTCCCTGCTCCTTAGGGAGAGGTATTTCCATATACCATGAAATTGGAATAGAAACCTCCTCCTCACTGTGGCCACTGCAGTCTCCAAGACCTTGCATGTGCCCTGGCTCAGGCTCACTGCAGCTTTGTCTATCCCACAGCCTTCTCATTTGAAGCTCACACTACCTGGAAACTTACTTCCTCTGGGAAAGCCCTCTCTGGTCCCCAGAATAGAGGCCATCACTCCCATAGCATCATGGGACTCTGCTTTCTCGTTCCTTCTGTCCGGGTCTCCTTGATTGTGTAATGATCTGATAAGGGCCTGTCCCTCCAGTCAGACAGAAGAGGAGGGAATTATTATTCCTCCCACAGGGGAGGAATAATGTTTGTATTGTTTACTATTGCTTCCTTAGCACGGAGCCCAGAACACACTAAGCACTCAAGAAATGTGTATTGAGGCCGGGTACGGTGCCTCCCGCTGTAATCCCAGCACTTTCGGAGGCCAAGGTGGGAGGATTGTTTGAGCCCAGGAGTTTAAGACCAGCCTGGGCAACATAGCAAGATCCTTTACAAAACATTGTTTAAATAGCGGTGCATGATGACGCATGCCTGCAGTCCAAGCTACTCAGGAGGCTGAGAAGGGGAGGATCCCTGGAGCCCAGGAGTTCGTGTCTGCAGTGACCTATGAGTGACTGCACCACTGTAGCCTGGGCAACAAAGCAAGATTCTGTCTCTAAAAATAATAATCATAAAGAAAGAAATGTGTGTCAAACACATGAGGAATAAAAAAGGATAGTGCTACTTATAGGAATTCTGTGAAGCCTTGTGTAAATAGCCAAATTATTTTTGTGTAAAATTGGACTTTCCTACGTCTTCAACATAGTAAATCTATTTTTTCCATGTCCCTTGTAAAGCTTTTTGCTGCATTCAAGGCACTCTCCTCCCATTAATATTCTTCTGTTAAGTGGTTTTTACGACCACTTCATGCTTTAAGAAAGAAGTGCCCTTTAGTATTTAAAATATTCTCTCAGCTTCCTTGGTGAGATATTTGGCAACCTTGCTACTGTTGATTGTAACCGGTGCGACTTGGAACACGATGTCACTCTTCCAGAACTCTTCTCAGACCTAGATAAAACTTACTCTGTGTCACCAGTTGGGGACAAGGTGTTTGGAAACAGTACCTTATGCAACAGAACTGCTGGGGGGCCGCCCCTCAGAGGCAAATGAAATAAAAATCATGGTGTGTGGAAAATGTGCCCGCGGAGTCCTAGGAACCAAAGATTTTTAAGCGTCTCTGCCAGTCATTCAGTTTTCATTTTATGTTTCTTGGAAAACTGAAGTATTGTATTTACCACGTGTCACCTAAGATGCAGAAAGGGGGGAAAAAAGTGATCCTGGCTGGTGAAGATTTCCATTCCAAAGGCAGCCTGGTCCAAGCTGTTCTCTTGCAACTGACTCCCCCATCTCCCCCACCAGCCCCCTCCTGCCCCTGCAGAGGCTCCCTGGGGAGGGGTATTTCCTTTCAATATGAAATCTGTCTTTTTGCTCGTTCATTTCTATGGGGAATGGCACATCCATGCAAAGTTGTTGGCTGCTCTTATTTTATTTCAAAAATGTGCTGGCCTCAGACACCTGAGTTTTTCCTCGAATACTTTAAAGCAAATTATGTGCCGGAACCTCTCAGACCTGCTCTCACCGGAATTTCCTTTGAGTGTTCATCTCTCAGAGCCTTATGTAACCTGACACAATTATCTGAAAAAGCTTGGGATCCAAAAGAAAGGTGTTCTGAGCTAGGAATGAAGGTCAAAGCTGGGAAAAAAGTGCTCTCCCCTGCCTGGGGACTGGGTCACACTTCACTACGACAATGCCCAATTCACGTTCCAAAGAAAAAATACTAAACCTCTGGCAGGGTGACCAGTGGGTACACTCACCTCATTTCTCTGAACAAGGAATCGCTTAATGAGGGCTCCCAGGGCATTACAAAGCCTTGGACCTGGCTGGCGGTTAAAAATATTTCGATAACCACCTCCAGCTTCTGGTTTCCCAGGATGGAAGCAGGAGTTGCTCGGGCCCCTTTAGGAGAGTAACCCCTCCACTGACTGCAAAAATGAAACGAACTGGAGAGTTGGGGTCTCATGCCAGAGGTCAGTGCTGCAAATGGGATATAGGTGGGGGTCTGGAATTCACATTTTTATACCAAGTGGTTTGTCTAAGTGATTTGACTCAAGCCCGGCCCAAGGCTTCCCCACCCCAGCCCACTCCCAACATGAGGGGGAAGGAGAGCGAGGATGATAACTATAAGTACAGACCTAAAATTGGGGGCAACCAGGAGATGACCCCGCATTCTGGAAAGCCCTCAGGCCAAGAAGCTCTTTTTCTTCTTCTTTGAGAAATATCAACCCTGCTCGATATTTGCATACCAGCGGTGAGGGACCTCCACGGAGCAGAGGCACCACTCATAGGTGGTTGACTTTTCAAGGAATTCGCTGGAGAAAATTGTAGGCAAGGCTGTGAACAAAACCCCCCGCCATCTGGTTTCAGTTTATTTAAAAAAACAACACACACAGGCCTCCCCACCAGCAATCAGAAGACAGCCACAGCTTCCCCAGGGGGCGCATTAGCCACCAGGGGTGGGGCTGAATTATGTATATGCAAATAAATTAAAACAGTCAGCCAACAGCAACTAATTTTTGTATCTTTTGCAGTTGTTCTGCCAAGAAAAGGCCTGAATCGGGGTGATGGAAGCTGTAAGGAGACAAGCTTTGGAATGAGTGTTAACAATCAAGTTGCCTTAATTCCGTCACTGGGAGACTTGTTTTTCATCAAGCAGCAAATAGTAAAAGGTCTGTAGCCTTATCCTTATGTATAGGATAAGGATAATGATAGTACCTACTTCATAGTGATGATGTGAGGATAGTAAATAAAATAAAGACCAGGCAAGCTAAGCACAAGGACTGGCATGCCACAAACACACAGTCACACTGGAGGATACAAGACAGATCCTAGAAGGATTTCATCCAGAGTCAATCAAGCTTTCCTTCCACATGCTCTCAGCTGGGGCTTGCTTTCCCCCTGGGACTGGTCCAGAAAGCCCTGCAGAGCACACTCTCTCTGTTTTGCAAACTCAAGGACCCTAATCCCCAAACATCTGCCTTTAATCCTGGAGACAGTAAAAGTTCGGAGGAGGGTGCCAGACACAGGCTGAAAACTCAAGTGATGCTCCTGGCTTTCTGTGTCTTACTGCCCCCTCTCTCTGGTAACTGGAGGGGAGGTTTCCTTCAGTTCCTTAACTGAAGGGCCTGGTTTCCAGGTGCCCAGCCCAGGTGGGATAGCTCTGAAAAATGGTGGGGACAGGGGGAGTTCAGTTCATGCCTAGGGTACTCAGAGGGGAGTCGGCAACCTCCAGGGCTCCCACGCTACAGGAGCAATGTGCTGGAGCCCACAGGCTTCCACGTGTCTTGGGGCTCAGCCTTTGCATGTTCAGGGGCGCCTCAAGCTCAGTTTGTTTGAACAGACCTCTACTCTGTCCCTCATCTGGATGCAGACTACCAGCCTCAAGGATCACTTGAAGCCAGCAGTTCAAGACCAGCCTGGGCAACATAGTGAAACCCCTGTCTCTACAAAAAATTTAAAAAACAATAGCCAGCTGTGGTGGTGAGCACCTATAGTCCCAGCTACTATGGAGGCCTAAGATGGCAGGATTGCTTGAGCCCAGGAGTTCAAGGCTGCAGTGAGCTGTGATTGTGCCACTGTACTCCAGCCTGGGTGACAGAGCAAGACCCCATCGCTAACTAAAAGTAATAATAATAATAATAAAGTAATAATCATAATAAAATTTAAAAGTGATAATAATTTAATCAGCCTCCACTCTTCCCCAGATCCATTTCCTGGCCACCTGGGATGGGGGTCTCATTTGCTCAAAACCATGCCAAGCTCTCCTTTGCCCTCAGGATGAAGTCTAAGGTGCCACAGGTGACCAACACAGCCCCGTATTAACACAGTTCTCAAGAGCCCAGACTTTGGCTTCAGGTGCACCTGAGTTTGAATCTTGGGGCTGGTCCAAGACTCCAATGCAAATGGACTTGAGCTTGAGAGCTTGAGCAATTCCCTTCGCCTCTGGAAGCCTCAGTTCCCTTGAATGTAAAATGGTGATAATGGCAACTGCTATAAAGGCTATGATGAGGTATCTGCACCCAACCCAGGGCTTGGGACACAGCAAGAGATTTGGAGGCCATTGCATGGCATGAAGGTTGAGGATGTGGTGGGGCACGATGACTGCCAGGACCAGCGTTAGACATGCTGAGGCTGAGAGGCCTATGTGTGTCCAAGGGAAGTGTCCAGGGGCAGCTGGACATGTGGGCCTGTGGTCAAAAGGGAGGGCTTGGCCAGAAAGCAAGCAGGGAGGTCGCCAGCATGTGAATAGAAAGATGAGCTCATTGTGTGGGGAGGGCCAAGAGTGAGGCCTCCATAGCCAGAGCTTCACCCACAAGGAAGAGAAGCTGGAGAAGGAGGCTGAGAAGGAGAGGCAGTGAGGTAGGAGGAAACCCGGCAGCCATGGCTTCGCAGGCACCCAAGGGAGACAGGGCTTGGGGCAGGAGAAAGCCAGCAGGGCCGAGGCTTTGAAGAGGCCAAATTAGCTGAAACCAGAGATGGGTCTATAGGATTTGGGAACTAGGGGGTTAGGAGGGGGAGCTGGTCCCAGGCAAAGGCCGGGAGGGGAGAGTGGTGATGGTGATTATGGACAACTTTTAGAGAAATGCAGCTGAAAACAGGAGAAAACACAAGAGAGACGCTTTTTTTTTTTTTTTGAAACAGAGTCTTGCTCTGTCACCCAGGCTGAAGTACAGTGATACAATCTCAGCTCACTGCAGTCTCCGCCTCCCGGATTCAAGAGATTCTCCTGCCTCAGTCTTATGAGTAGCTGGGACTACAGGCATGCGTCACCACACCTGGCTAATTTTTGGATTTTTAGTAGAGGCGGGGTTTTGCCATGTTGGCCAGGTTGGTCTCGAACTCCTGACCTTAGGTGATCCGCCTGCCTCGGCCTCCCAAAGTGCTGGGATTACAAGCGTGAGCCACCGTGCCCAGCCACAAGAGAGATGCTTGTGGAAAGGGATACGGGCTTGAGGTTCCCCATGGGTGAGGCTAGCGCCAGTACACTTGCCGCTAGGGCCAGTAGTCAGTTGCTACATCTGTGGTGCCCAGCACAGGGCCAGGGCCTGGCATGCAGTAGGAACTCAACACAAGTTTGCTGTCTTTGAGGACAGGGAGCAATGGGGTCTAGGACCCTGGCCACTGGCAGGAAGAGGGACCCTCTGCCATTCTGCCAAGAGGAGGCGTGGTGGGGGTGAAGGCTTGAAGCAGAGTGCAGGACAGGCGCTCCTTGGGAAACTGCAGCCTCTGAGCTGCAAAGGGAGGAGGAGGTGACAAGTCAGTGCTGAGTGCTCTGCTCCAGGAACCCAAGTACAGTCAGAAGACAGAGCGTGAGGGCTCCTGGAGTCTGCCACTTGGTACCCCCTACTGTAGACATCTGTTCCCCTCTCCTCAATCCAGCAGTCAGTCGGTTACCTGGTCTTTATCTCCTTCAGAGCCGTGCTCTCCCTACACGGCCAGCAGAGGGTGCCAGTGAGCTGCTGGACTGCGCTGGAGGAGACCAGAGCCAGCCTGCCCACCCCTCTGTCCTCCAGAGCCTGGGGCGTGCTAAGGGTTTGGTTAACCAGGTTTCTGACCAAGGTGGGGTGGAGGCTGGGACAAAGGACTAAGGGAGGCTGTGGTCTGAGGGCTTAGGGGCTGAGTGGCTCAGGGGCTCTGCTCCTGGTCACCCTTCATTCCTCTGCCCTGCCAGACCCTGCTTTATCTGTTGAGGCTCCTGCCCACTGCCCCTCTCCGCTTCTCTTCCCTGGAAGGCCCTGACAGCCTAGATTCCTGGTTCTAGCAGAGGCTGGTTTTCTGCTCCTAGGCAGGCACGACTTGGCACCAGGCCTCAGACAGGGCTGGGCCAGCTTCTCCCAGCCATGACTGCCCTAACCACCCTGTACTTCTAGAACGTCTCCACCTAATGAGGGATAAGGGGTCAGTGGCTGAGGAGGCCACAGGAGCTGGAGCATAGGTTCTGGGAATGAGGAGGTCTGGGCTAGGAAGTAGGATGAATGGGCGGGGGGAGTTTACATAAAAATGTGGCAGATGGTCCAGTCCCACCAAGACCCAAATCCCATAAGACTAATGGCTCTGCCTGAGGTGGCATGAGGTTCCAGAAGCTGAGCTGGAAATACCCCCTTCCTCATCCTAACCACGTTATACTCTTCAGCTAAACGCAAATCCCAACATCGCCTCCCAGCAAGTCTCTCTCCCCATCGTGGCCTTTGCGGTTCCTTCCCAGGACAGTGTAGGACCCTGCTTCTGTCTCTGTCCTTATCTTGCCTTCCTGCCCCATCCCCCTACTCTTCAACTCCTGCTTTAGCAAGTGCTAGTTCTATCTGTGTCACCTTGACCTTGAAGGCTCCCCAGGACCCTCATCTCAGCTTCTACTCCCTTCCCCAATTCAAGGGGAAGGCTCCAATGGACTGAGGCTGGAGAAACCACAGCCAGACTCTTGGTGGGGTGGCTAAAGCTGGGGGGTCTGGCCAATCCAAGCTCTACAGCTCAAATCAGGAAGTCAGGCCAGGAGCGCTGTGTCTGTCTCTGAGCCTGGGCCATACATTCACCGCAACAGGAGTCAGTGACTTTGGAAAAGGTATGTTTCTCTGAGTTTCTAGAGGCAGGATGACCCAGACTGAAGGACAGAGAGTTACCAGAAACACACACAACACACACAAACGTACTCACTTGCACACACAGGGTCACGGTATAGGGAGTGACACAACCAAATGGCCTGGACAAGCCACAGAGTCCCATGGACACAAGTGCTTACAAACACAGGCACACAAGGTCGTGTACCCAAGGTCAGGCACACACACCCTCTTCATTCAAGTCCTGCCTCCCAGGGCCGGGGCTTGCCCGTCATCCGTCCTTAGGAGGATGGATAGGTGGAGGCACAGGAGTGACTTGGGGCAAATTGGTCCTCCACCCAGAGCCTCTCCCTTTAGGTGGGTCTGGCTCCCAGCACCCCCCTGAGATTTCCCTGGCCCACCAGGGGGCTGTGTCTGGTGGCAGAGAGGGCACTGGAGGAGGCATTGCCCTGAAACCCTGGCAGAGCCCGGACACCTACGAGAGAATGAGCAACAGGGCTAGGAGGTGTGACAGGGAGTCCACAACCTCCCAGGACCTTGGGAGGGCAGGGATGAGGCACTGAGCATGGCCTGGAGGCCCACGGGAAGCAGGGACCCGTCTGCCGAGGGCTGCACCTACTCCTTTCAGCATCAAGCCTGCAGCCAGGTACTGGCACCAATTCCCAGTGCCTGGCAGAGCCCTGGCATGGATGCTAGGCACAGGGTGCCAGACACGGGGGTGGACAGGGTGGGGGGCCACTGGGCCACACACAAGCATGGAGACCTTCACACACGCAGGCAGAAAAATCCACCCACACTCATACCACTTATTTTACCCCCTGGGGGTTCAGGGGAGCAAGGCAGGGAACACCCTGTCCTAGAGGCTGCCTTCTTCACTGACACCCCTCTGGCCTGGCTGTTGGGGTTGGCGGGGGTGGGCCATAGGTAATGGGAGACCTAGGTGCTTCCTCTGACACCCCACCCGCCACTGACCCACACACACATATATTTGTGAGGTAGGAAGTGGGGTCGTGCGTCCCCAGGGCTAAGCCCTGGAAGGAAAGGGAAAGATGGGCAGAGACTCCAAGAACCTGGAGCGGTCGTCCTGCTTCCCCACCAGCCCCTGTCCCAGGCGGGTTTTGTGGCCGCGAGCTGCTCAGGGGTGAGCGCGCCTTAGGGTGTGTGCGCCAGGGACCTGGCGCCGCGGACCACGTGGGAGTGCGGCGCGTGTACAGGCGCTGGCGGCAGCGGCAGCGGAGACCAGGTGAGCACCGGCTGGTTCCCCACGGTGTTCCTGCAGGCTTGGCGGCCGCGGCGGTGCGATCAGCAAAGGGCACCGGGATGCCGGTTGTGCGTGTCCTCAGGTGTCCCGAACAAGCGTGAGTGGCATGTGCTCACCTGAGCGCGGCGGCTTGCCAGCCCCGGGCGCGTGGGTGCTGCAGCCAGGCGGCTCCTCTAGCGCAGCAACTTTGGGACTTTGTTCCGGCTTTTTCCAAATCGAATCTGGTCGAGGGGGCGGGGCGGGGCCGGGGGGGGGGGGGGCACCTGCCCTGCAGGGGGTGCCGGGAGAGAAGTGGAGGAAAGCCCCGCCCCCTCCCCGCCCGCTCCCCGCCCTCTCCCCCGCCCCCGGGGCTCTTTATAAGCTCGGCCCGAGGGCGAGCAGAGGAAGCCTGTGTCCCTCCCGCGCCTGAGGCCGGTGTTCCCCCGCACTCCGCGCCCGGGCCCAGACTCTTTCTCCCCGATCCCCGGCCCGGCCCCCGCCCCGCCCCGCCCCAGCCCGCTGGGCCGCCATGGAGCGCTGGCCTTGGCCGTCGGGCGGCGCCTGGCTGCTCGTGGCTGCCCGCGCGCTGCTGCAGCTGCTGCGCTCAGACCTGCGTCTGGGCCGCCCGCTGCTGGCGGCGCTGGCGCTGCTGGCCGCGCTCGACTGGCTGTGCCAGCGCCTGCTGCCCCCGCCGGCCGCACTCGCCGTGCTGGCCGCCGCTGGCTGGATCGCGTTGTCCCGCCTGGCGCGCCCGCAGCGCCTGCCGGTGGCCACTCGCGCGGTGCTCATCACCGGTGAGTGCGCGGGTCGCGGAGCGCGGGGACTCCAGGCTCGAGGGCGGGACTAGACACTCACAGGACTGACTCCTCATGGGCACGGCCAAGGCGGGCTCCCCAGCGCAAGAGTGGGAGAGTTCTCCTCCCCGGGGTGCAGGGAGCGAGCCAAGTAGGGAGCGCCGGGCACCTCCCCAAGTCCGGGTTCACTACCTGCTGCTGCAGGGAGTGTTGGAGGGAAAGTGAGACAGGGAGTGGGCAGGTTCAAGAAGGAAACTGACTGCTGGCTGAGAAGAGGGAGCCTCCTGGAGTTTGAGAGTTTATGCCATTCCCTTCCCCAAGAGAGCAGTTTCAGGGGACTTCGGAGGCTTTGAGAAGGGAGGATCGTTACCCCTTGAACGCTGCCTGACATCCCCACCTGAGACACCCCATCTCCCATTCCTGGGGCCAGAGGGAAGAGCTTAGATGGGGAACTTCCCCACCCGACCCAACCCCCACTGGCTGGGATCCTTGGAGTTCAGAAAAGCTTGAGGTCACCATGAGGGGCAGCTGGACATTCAGCTGTCTTTCTGTGTAGCCATCCACTGCCAAACTGCTGAGGCAGTAGTTCGGAGCCTGCACCCAGCACCCCACCCCCAAGCCCTCCTGGTCCTCTGTGCCCAGGAAGGAGCTCTTGGAGAGCTGGGCTCAGGTGCCTCTGACCGTGTAGCTGAGCTCCTTTGTCTGAAGCAGGGAATAAATCTGTCACCAGAGGGAGGGAAGGGGAAGGGGGGGCTGCAGGCCCTGCCGGAAGTGGGGAGGGGGAGAAAGGCCAGGGGGCACTGACTCCATTGCATGGGGGGAGGGGCAGCCTGGTGTCTCCCCCAACACCCATGGGTTTGGACAGGTGCTCTAGGCTTTGTCCTTGCATTGCGCCTCGGCTGGGGCAGCCAGCAACCTGGCTTCTCAGAGACCTGGGTCTACTAGACGCCCTGTGTGATCAGATGGAGCTGGGAGAATTTTCCGGAGGAGGAAATCCTTGAGTGGGGCCCTGGAGGATGAGTGGAGATAAGTGGAGTATGAAAGGGATCTCAGATCAGAGAAAGGATGTGGGACAAAGGCTTAAGGCAGGAGTACACATGGCCTCTGCAGGGGACAGCCAGTCTGGCTGTGGGGGTGGGGAGAAGGGGATGTGAGGTGGTTTCCCTGGGACCGGCCTTGAATCAGGTAAGAAGTCAGACTGCTGAGGCAGAGTAGGGGGGAAGGAGGCACAAGGGCCACACACTCCAGCAAAGATGGTAGAGATGGGGAAGCGTTCGGGCTGGACAGGAGAGACCCAGGTTCCAGGAGCAGTGTGAAGCCTCAGCGGACCCCAATTTCAGGGGTTTGAGGAAGGAAAGTCAACAGACACCCCTGGTATGAAGTAGGGGCTAGGTTGTGGGCTCTGCCTCTGGGGACAGGGCAGATCCCTTCCTGCTTTCTTTATTTGTGAGCCACCTCAACAGGACCCAGGCCATCTGCAGGTACTAGTGGCCTAGCTGGGTGGTCTTTCCTGAGGTCTCACCTCAGGCCTTTGTGCTGCTGCTGTTTCTTCTGGCTTTGAGCCTGAGAGAGAGGTAAGAGGAGGGATGCTTTCTCTAACTTGGGCTCACCAGATCTCTGGCGGCGAAGCTGGGGTTGGGGGAGAGAGGACTACCCAACCTGCCCTGTACAAGCATCAGGAAGCCTCCAAGTTTCCCAGGGCCCTCACACTTGGGGGTTGTCTCTCAACACCCAGCTGGAAGACAAGTAGGTAACCAGGTTCGGCCCCACCTGCCAAGAACACTGTGTCTTGGGCCCGGTGGAGCTGCCACTCCCCCTCCCCCTCCTAAGAATGCCCAGAGAACCACTTGCCGAGGCTACTCCTGGAGCTCAGCTGTGGAAGCAGGGTTTGGGCTGAGGGTCAGGTGCCTGTGTGCGCGCATGTGCACCAATGGGTGGTAGGGATTGAGCCCATTGTGAAAACATCCAGCCAGGTTGGATGTACAGGTATCTGAGGGTGTGCACATGAGCAAGAGGGTGTGCAAGATGTGGGTGACTTGGGACCACAGACCTGAGGCCTGTGGTCAGCTCAAGTCAGAATTGGGAGGTCTGTTTCCCTTGGGAGGACCTGTCTGCTCTGAGGGGGACCCGGGCAAGTGCACGTATGCATGTGTGTGTCTACACACACACACACACACACACACGCACACACACATGCTTGCCTCCCTCTCCAAGGCAGACTTGCCTGGGGGAGTACCTCTCCTCAGCAGGAGCTCGAAGCACCCTGCCCAGTGCTGTTTTCAGTAGAGGGAGTGGAGCTGAGATGGGGAGACCGTACTGAGCAGTCCAGGAGTAGGGAAGCAGAGCTGCTTTGCAGCTTCTATTCCAGAAAATGGGGGTTGGGGGGCAGGGTTGAGGGCCAGGGGTGGGGGCAGGAGCAGAACAGAAAGCCTCCCCACTCACTGGCCTTTCCCCTTCCCTCACTGGCTGCCCATGGAGCCAGGATCAGCATGGGAACAATCAAGGAGGCAGGGGCTTATCAGTACTATGGACCCCTACACTGGCTCTGCCTGGTGGTTCTTCTCTCTGCATACCAAAGACAGAAATTAAGCCTCCAAGAGTGGTAACTAACCTTGGTCACACTTGGTGGGTGTGGGAAGGGATTCAAATGTGGGTCTGTTCGCTTCTTCATCTAGCATGGTCCCTGTCCTGGAGGCAAGTAGTCTGGGGCTCAGAAAACACCCGTGTTGCCACTGAGTGGAATTCCAAGGGTCTGGGTGAAGTGGGGATGGGCCTCCAGCTTGCCTCCAGCTTGCCTCCAGCCTGAAAAAATAGTCGAGCGTGTTGAGGCTGGGAAGGGAGGTGGGGCTCATGTTATACAGGGCCTGAGCCAGGGAGCTTGGGCTTCATTCTGAGGACTGTGGCAGCCTTGGAAAGGTTTGCAGCACAGAGGGATATTGTCATTTTTGGAAAGATCCCTTCAGCTGCTTAGGTAGAGAAGGGCTTCAAGAGGGCAGGAAGGGACAGGAGTAGAGAAGAGGCTGCTTCAGAGTCCAGATTAAGGGAGGAGAGGCCTAGGCAGTCAGAAAGGAAGAGAAGCCGGATGTGGTGGCTCACATCTTCAATCCCAGCACTTTGAGAGGCCAAGGTGGGAGGATCACTTGAGCCCAGGAGTTCAAAACCAGCTTGGGCAACATAGTGAGACTCCTGTCTCTGCAAAAAAAAATTAAAAACCAGCCAGGCAGGCTGGGCGCAGTGGCTCACACCTGTAATCCCAGCACTTTGGGAGGCCGAGGCAGGCAGATCATGAGGTCAAGAGTTAGAGACCAGCCTGACCAACATGGTGAAACCCCAGCTCTCCTAGAAGTACAAAAATTAGCCAGGCCCATGGTGACGCACACCTGTAATCCCAGCTACTCAGGAGGCTGAGGCAGGAGAATCGCTTTAACTCAGGAGGCGGAGGTTTCAGTGAGCTGAGATCATGCCACTGCACTCCAACCTGGGCAACAAAGCGAGAGTCTGTTGTAAAAAAAAAAAAAAAAAAGAAAAGAAAAAACCAGCCAGGCGTGGTGACACAGGCCTGTAGTCCCAGCTACTCAGGAGACTGAGGAGGAAGGAATGCTTGGGCCTAGGAGGGGAGGTTGCAGTGAGCCAAGATCATGCCACTGCACTCCAGCCTGGGCAACAGAGCGAGACCCTGTCTCAAAAAAAAAAAAAAAGAAAAAGAAAAAGAAAAGAAAAAGAAAAAGAAAAAAAAAAAAAAAAAAAAGAAAAGAAAAGGAAAGGGAGGCTCCGTACTAATACTATGCCTGTGCCTGTGAGCTGTGACCTGAAATCAAGAAAGCAGAACTACACTGGGGCCTGGGACTGTCCCAGACCTGACCTATGTGGATTTGGGAAGCAACTTAGCATTACTAGGCCTTAGTTTCCTCTTCTGTAAGCCACATTGGTAGGGCAGCCATGGGAAGTCAGACAGATGACAGCTGTCACAGAGTTAGGGCCCAGGGCTCAGCTAGAGGGGCAAAGCCTGCCAGGGATGGGCCTAGGGAAGGAGTTAGGGTCGTTGATTGCTGGTGGCTTGGGTTTGCAGGGGCCTGGATCCCATCCAGACCCTGGTGATTGTGGGGTTGTCTCAGGCTAGGCTGGGCCACAGTGGAAGTTCACTGACTGCCCTGCCCTGGCCAGGCTGTGACTCTGGTTTTGGCAAGGAGACGGCCAAGAAACTGGACTCCATGGGCTTCACGGTGCTGGCCACCGTATTGGAGTTGAACAGCCCCGGTGCCATCGAGCTGCGTACCTGCTGCTCCCCTCGCCTAAGGCTGCTGCAGCTGGACCTGACCAAACCAGGAGACATTAGCCGCGTGCTAGAGTTCACCAAGGCCCACACCACCAGCACTGGTCAGTGGCAAGTGTCCACCAGGCAAGGGCATGGCAGGGCAGTGGGAAGGACACGGGGACTGGAAGTTTGCTGCTGGGCTGACCTGAGGCTTCCTCCTCTGCTCTGTGACCTCAGGCCTGTGGGGCCTGGTCAACAACGCAGGCCACAATGAAGTAGTTGCTGATGCGGAGCTGTCTCCAGTGGCCACTTTCCGTAGCTGCATGGAGGTGAATTTCTTTGGCGCACTCGAGCTGACCAAGGGCCTCCTGCCCCTGCTGCGCAGCTCAAGGGGCCGCATCGTGACTGTGGGCAGCCCAGCGGGTGAGTGCCTGCCCCACTGGAGCAAAAAGGAGCCCCCTGGGGTGAGGGAGGGCTTAGGGAGCCTCTTGCCAAAGCTGAGCTGCCCCACTCCCAATCCATCCACAGGGGACATGCCATATCCATGCTTGGGGGCCTATGGAACCTCCAAGGCGGCTGTGGCACTACTTATGGACACATTCAGCTGTGAACTCCTTCCCTGGGGGGTCAAGGTCAGCATCATCCAGCCTGGCTGCTTCAAGACAGGTGGGAATCAGGGCTAGGGGTGGGGTGGGGGTGGGGAGTGGGGCTGGGAATGGTCTTATGGGGGCAGGTCAACTTTGATGAACAGTCGTGGTTTTGGTTGGGGGGTGTGGTTTTGGCTGGAGACCTGGCGCAGGTTAAATAGTCCTAATCGACTTTGGCTCCCCTAGCTGACCCCGCTCTCACCTTGCCACTCCTTCCCCAGAGTCAGTGAGAAACGTGGGTCAGTGGGAAAAGCGCAAGCAATTGCTGCTGGCCAACCTGCCTCAAGAGCTGCTGCAGGCCTATGGCAAGGACTACATTGAACACTTGCATGGGCAGTTCCTGCGCTCGCTACGCCTGGCCATGTCCGACCTCAGCCCAGTTGTAGATGCCATCACAGATGCGCTGCTGGCAGCTCGGCCCCGCCGCCGCTATTACCCCGGCCAGGGCCTGGGGCTCATGTACTTCATCCACTACTACCTGCCTGAGGGCCTGCGGCGCCGCTTCCTGCAGGCCTTCTTCATCAGTCATTGTCTGCCTCGAGCACTGCAGCCTGGCCAGCCTGGCGCTACCCCACCACAGGATGCAGCCCAGGACCCAAACCTGAGCCTCGGCCCTTCCCCAGCAGTGGCTCGGTGAGCCCTGTGCACCTATGGCCCAGCCACTGCAGCACAGAAGGCTCTGTGAGCCCTTGGTTCCTCCCCAAAAACCCCCAGCATTACCATCCCCCAAGTCTGTCCTGGACCCTAGCCTAAAGGATCCTGCCCCCACTTCATGCCCACTGCCGATGCCCAATCCAGGCCCGGTGAGGCCAAGGTTTCCCAGTGTGCCTCTGCGCCTCTCCACTGCTTCATGAGCCCAAACAGACCCTCCTGGCACAACACTCTATCCTGCAGCTTGGAGAACTCTGCTGGATGGGGAGTCTCGTGAAAGACCTCACTGCAGTCTTTCACAGGACTCTGCAGATGGTGCCTCTGCAAACTAAGGAGTGACTGGGTGGGTTGGGGTCCCCCTCAGGATTGTTTCTCAGCACCAGTGCCTCAGTGCTGCAATTGAGGGTTAAATCCCAAGTGTCTCTTGACTGGCTCAAGAATTAGGGCCCCAACTACACGCCCCCAAGCCACAGGGAAGGTTGTACTGTACTTCCCAATTGCCACATGTTAAATAAAGACAAATTTTTATTTCTTCTAAAATGCGGCAGGTGCTGTTTGGAGGGGGTGACTGGCTGGCTGGCTGAGTGACATGATGTGGCCGTGTGACAGGGTGGCAACTCCTGGGGCTCAGCATGGAGGCTGGGGACTCCCCTGGTAGACTCTGTGATTCACACCTCCCCCTCCTCCACTGACCTGGGGCAAATCATTTAAGACCATGGGTTTCCTCATAGTGAAATAGGGGTAATGACCCTGATCCCAATTGCTTGAAGCAACTGGAAAGGCCAGGGGGGCCTCCAGGGCCAACACCTAGCTTCCCAGGCCTGTATGCATCTGAGCCTCCAGCAGAAGAAGGAGCTATCTTCCTGGAACTCCCCAACCCTGAAGAATCTGGGCTGCTGACTGAGGGAGGGAAGTGGAGGCTTAGGCAGGGTTGCTTAGCAAGGTGGGGTCACAAGGGAAGTTAGGGGTCATGGAGAGGTACTAGGGTCTAAAGGAGACAGCAGACAGTTGGGCTTAGAGAGGGCAGTTTTATTGTCTCAGAGGGGCAGGGCTGAGGGAGGGAGCTGACAAGCAACATCCCCCCAGGCCCCAAGGACACACACACTCTATCCTTCCCATGGGCCATGGCTCTGGGAGTGACTCACAGAAGGGAGAGGAGGCTCGAACTGCCCCCAGCCCCCAGGGTTCTCAGGTTAGGGAGTTAGGGAGGAACATGAAAGTGACCACATGCTTCTTAGACACATCTGCGGCTGTAAACACAGGGCTGAGGGGGCCTCCTTGCTCTGGAGGGGGTCTTGGTCCATCCTTGGTGGGGGGTGCCCAGCCCCTTTTCAGGCCTAAGAACAGTCTCTAAGAGGGTCAGGAGAACTGGGCAGCCGCTAGGACAGTGTACTACACCCCGGGCAGGCAGGTGAGCCACAGGCTTGTCACAGACCACACACACACACGCACACACACACACACACACACACAAAGAGTGCAATTGAGAGCCTCGGGCCAGGACACTAGAAGATAGGGATGTAGTTGTCGATTTTGGCGCGGTGGCGCTGGGCGATACATTCAGCGATCCACACAATGTTGCGACACTCCTGCTCCTTGAGCTTCACAAAGGCATAGAAGACACCAAAGTGGAACTGGTTCAGGAAGGCCAACTTGTTCAGCTTTACCTGTGGACACAGGAAGATGTGGTATCCAGGTGGCCATGGCCACAGAGTCAGGTCTAAACCACCAGGTTGGCCTCCCTCTGACAAGCAGACCCCACAGACTCACCTCATGCTCAAAGAATCGGTCCTCCAGCGTCTTGTCTCCAGGGTTGCTACCTGCACCCTCGAAGAGCAGCTTGTACTCCTGGCCAGGGGGGTGGGGGAAAGCATGAGCATGAGGGTTCTGGGTGGGTGTGCTTGGTGATGACACGCCCACCCGCTGTCCTGCCAGCTGGGGCACTCACCGGGTAGTAATCGGCCACGTTCTTGACCTGCTCATAGTCATCAGCCCGAGCCAGCTGCGCCAGGCCCTCAGGGTAGAGCCGCCCACAGTGTGGAAAGAGCTTGGCACGGTCCTCTTTGGACAGCTCTGTGCCGAAAGAATTGATGGTGATGATGAAGGCGCGGCGGTCTGCTTCAAACTGTGGAGCCAGTGCACAGGTAAGGAGAGAGGGAGGAAGAAGAAGGCAGTAGCCAGTCAGTTGGCAGAGCCTCCCCAGGCCAGGGCTAGCGGGCACCAGCAGGCAGGAGGGCGGGCAGGCACTCACCTCTAGGATGGGGCACATGGCATCGGCCGTAGTCCCGCCCAGTAGGGTGCAGAACTTGTAGAAGGACTCCAGGTATGCCTGTGCAGAGCATGCAGCTTGCTCAGCACAGGCAAGGAGGCTCTGGAGGGCCAAGCCCTCATAGCTCCCTCCTCCCCTCCCTAGCCCCTTTCAAGGTGGGTACAAGCACACCCATGGATGGGCCAGGGCAGCCCTTACAGCAAAGCCAAACACTTCTGTGAATCAGCCAAGTGGCAGCTGCCCATAGCCTCCCATGCAGGAGGGCCAGGGCAGGGCCCACTGGACTGTCTGCTTCAGCCTACAGTCCCCTTCACCCCCTCATCTCACAGAAGGCTGGGCTCGCAGGGGTCCTCTGACTTCCCCCTGCTGCTCTGCCTTCCTTTTCCCCAAATCTTTCCAAACCTCCCCTTCCTCAGCTTCTGAAAACCAGGTGTGGCTGGATGTGGTGGCTCACGCCTGTAATCCCAGCACTTTGGGAGGCCAAGGTGGGTGGATCACAAGATCAAGAGTTCAAGACCAGCCTGGTCAAGATGGTGAAACCCTGTCTCTACTAAAAATATTTTAAAAATTAGCCAGGCATGGTGGCGGGCGCCTGTAATCCCAGCTACTCGGGAGACTGAGGCAGAGAATTGCTTGAACCCGAGAGGCAGAGGTTGCAGTGAGCTGAGATCATGCCACTGCACTCCAGCCTGGGCGACAGAAAGAGACTCCGTCTCAGAAAAGAAAAAAAAAAACAAAACAGAACAGGTGTCCGTGGGCTGGTGAGGAAAGGCCACACCTGAGAGTCCACAGGGATGGCAGGGACTGAGTGACCCGGCCCTCTCTGCCACCCTCCCTTACAGAACACCTCCTCCTCCCATCCTCCAGGCAGTCCCTCAGCATCACACAGCAAGAACAAAATTGTCAGGCCAGTTCCTGCTGAGGGATGGTTATTGCCTACACAGACGTCAGCTGGGCACAGTACAATGGCAGGCACATGGGCTGCCGGCGGGAACAAGCACTCCCTGCCCAGGCAAATTGGATCTGCTGGGCATGAGGAAAGAAGAGGTCAGCCCAGGCCCCAGGTCCCTCCCAACGCTCACTCACAAGAGCAGCCATGCTTCCTCTCAACACCTCTCCATGCCAAGGAAGGTGGATGATCTTACGGGCCCCATGGGGAGCTCCCTTGTAATGGCCAGCCTCCACTTAGACCTCCCTAGTCCCATCTGCTGGCATGGGCTCAGAGACTCTGGCTCCACAGGCTAGAGATTATTCTTCCAGGTTGCAGGCAAGGGCTGGATGGCGTGGAAAGCTTTTCATACTGAGGTCTAAACTCCAAGGTGTGGAGACCTTTCCACCAACTATCAGCCAGCTTGGGCTCACAGGCTTTGCTGGGTGGTGCTCCAAGAGAGATGAGATGAGACCCAGGAGTCTGTGAGCCCAGGTCTGCCCTGGCGGGCAACGCTGGGCAAGCTTGACTCAGGGGAAGGCCTGAGAGTGACCTCTGGGATCACGGGAAACAAAAATCTAGGACAGGTCAGGGAGTAAGAAGCCTGGAAGAGAGGGTTGACCCCAGCACAGAGGATCTCAGGGATCAGAGGGCCTGGGTGGCAGAGATAGCTGCCAACCCCTCCCATGGTTTGGTGGTACCTTTCACAGTCCCTCTAGGGGCCTGTCCCCACAGTCACCTCCTTCCCTGTGGCCAGCCAAGCTGGATATGTCAAAAATCCCACAGCCTGCCCCAGTGGGGCCTGCACTTCCTATTTGTGGGGGAACAACTAACCAGGTCTTGGGCTCCATGCCCTGCTACCTACCCAATTGCTTAGCCAATCTGTACCAATCCCAGGAGAGGCTGATCCCAGGGTCAGGGAGGCTGGTGGGACTCTTCTCTGGAGGCTAGGGCAGCTACAGAAACTGGCAAGATCCCAGCAACCCCAGTACCAAGGTCACCTTCCCACCCCCACCCTGTCCCCTGGAGTCTGCCAGTCCACGGCTGCTGCACCAGCTGCCTACTGTTCCCACCCGCCGGGTGGCTGAGGGTCCACCTAATCTCCCATCTGTGGTCATCGGGCTGGGACATTGCCTGACAGGCTGGCAGTCCTGGCACAAGGCCCACAGCATTGGGTCCATGTTTACGAGCTGGTGCCTGGGTAGCCCTCGCCAGCAACTCCAGCTAGAACCAGTCAGGCCCGGTGAGGGCATGGGTGAGGCTGGCGGACAGCCGCACCCCTCACCCTGTCTCAGGGCAGGGAACCCGGCAACAGGCCAGCTAGGCGCGTGCGTACACACACACACACACACAGACACGTATGTTCTCTCTCCTCTCAGCTAACTGGCTGGCCTGTGCCCTATTAGTGGAGTGGGTGAGAGCACTCACTTTTGCAAACAAGCTGAGCCAGGTGTGATCCCTGGCACTGCCAGTGACTTATTATGTGGCTTTAGGCAACCCACCCTACTTCTCTGAGCCTTCAGTTTCCCCATTTTCACATGGGGATAATGACACCTTCCCAGTTCCTAGTGCAGTCCAAAGGATTAAAGAAGCTGACGACCTTCCCACCTCTGGTCTCAGGCCTTCTAATCTGCTCTCCACGTTGTGGCTAGAAGGGGCTTTCTGAGAAGACTCTGCTCTGTTGGAAACCTCCACTGGCTGACCCTGCCCACGGGACTATGTTCAAACTTCTGGCCTTACATTCAAAGCCCTGGGTAACTTGATCCCATGCCTGCCTCTTCTTCTAGACTTCTCCCCTGTCCATCTGGAATGTGTCCTTCCACAGCAAACTGCCTGCCACTTGGCGCATGCTCCATGCTTTCCTTCTGCACGTGTTGGTCCCTTGCCGACACCACTGCAACCTCCAGGCAGGCCCTTCCCCTATCACCAGACCTACAATGTGCTCTGGCCCAGGCCCCTGCAGGGAGATTGGCGGGCCTGGGCTCAGGCTGCAGCCGAATGTCAGCCAGCTTGCTCCAACCAGGTCAGGAGAGGACTTTCACCCAATAGACAGGTGAGGTCAGCAGGTCCCTTGGCCGGGGTCATCCTCAGCCCCGCTTTGGGGCCTGCCCACCACAGATCCATGTTCCTGACTATAGCCCGTCTGGGGTCCTGGCGCTATGTATAGCTCACTGCCTCACTGCAGCCAGAGCACAGTCTATCCCAAACACCCCTAACCTAACTGGTCTCGGGCTTTTATTTTTTTTAATTTTTAAACCTTCCTCTCCTCTCCGGTCCCCTAGCTCTTTAATCTCTTTGGGCCAGGGTAGTGCTGACCCAGAAATCCTGAGCCCACCTTCTATCCCTAGGGGTTGCCCAGTCTATGCTACAGCCTGGTGGGAGGCAAGAGGTGGGCAGGGGATGAGGACAGTGGGAAACGGCACTGACTCCAAGCTTGGGAACCTATGAGGGACATGAGGACCTGGCTATGCCTCGCCAGGTCCCTCCCGCCACCATAACTGAGCACAAGTGCCTGTCCTTGCTGGCAATAGCTTAGGTAGGGTGGTTCCAGGGTTTACGGCCTGGGTGGTAGCCCATAACCCTCCTGGATGCTAGGGGAGCTGCTGTCCAGGAGCCAGCTGTAACAGGCCAGTGGTGGAGCACCAGTCACTCCTGCTGATTTCATCTGAGCCCGCCACAGGCACTATGGGATAGAGAACCTGTTCCACACAGCCTTGTGCCCAGCATGGGAGCCAGATAAGCCCCTGGGATAGGAGCCTGGCATAGCTGCATCCTGTCCCAGCACCTCACATAAATCACCGCCCTCCCACTTCCCACAGCCCCACCCACCGACAGGCCAATCGCCCATGGCTTGTGCGGGGCATTACCTTGTAGAGGGTGTTGCGGATGATCTCAATGTTCATCTCGTCAAGGTCCTGCTCTGAAATGCAGTCCTGGAAAAAAGCCGCTGGGGAGGAAATGTGGTTTGAGGGGTGGGCAGGTGGTCTAGGCCAGAATCTTGATGTTCAACTGCCCTACATGGCACAGAGTACCTGTGCCACAAGGCCCACAGGACTGGGTACTGAGGGGTCCCCAGCCTGGGCTGTTGCCTTGGAAGTGGCAGAAGCAATGCTCTGGGCCATGTATACTGACCTGAGTTTCTCCTGCCTCCTTGCTCCTAAAATTGATTTATAAAGGAGGCAGCTAGCCATAACATGATCTAATCACCGCTGGGGCAGACCCAAGCTCAGACCATGCCAAAGACAGGCTTGCATAAGAGGCCATGACATCCTCCCTTCTGGAGAAGCAGCTGTGGATTCGGGGCCTAACGCCTACTTCTTTACACCCCCCAGGAAGGCCTGGCGCCCACATTTGGAAAACCAGCCTCCTCCTTAGGACAAGTCCAACAGCAGGGTAGGCACAGACCAGTGACCCAGGAGGCCACTGTGGGGTTGGAAAGAGAGGCCAGAGCAGGATACAGCACCCTCATCCCTCAAGAGGGCCTACAGACTCACTAGTCTATCTCTTCTTTAAAGACGGAGAAACTGAAGAAGCCACAAACAGCCCAGAACCAGCTCAGAGCTGCTGGGAGAGCCTATGGCAGACAAGGTCAGCAGGTAGGGCTCAGGCCTCTCAGCTCAGAACCTAGTGCAGCTTAGAGGCCTGTGGTTCAACCCTGGTGGCTTCTTGGAGGTGGTACCCCAGGCCCAGGACTCTGGCTACGAGGACACTTAGTGCCTTCTCCTCAGCCTCCTAAGCAGGCAGGAACTAGCACTGCCTAAGCAGGGCTCTGCAGGAAGCTCTTAATTCCCCTTCCCTGGCTTCTGACACGGACCTTGCATCCTGCTGGACACTGTCTGACCTGACCCAGGGGACCTGCTCAGTGGAGGGAAGTGACAATGTTTGCTTCGCTCCTCTGCCTCACAGCCAGCCAGTCACTCTGGCTCTGCTCAGGTTCCAGCTCGCAGAAGCTCCATAGTCTATAGGAGCTCCCAGGACTCCAAGGGACCTGGGCCTCTCTCTCACTTCTCCATGAGCTCAGCCCTCCTCTGCACTCTGGGAAATCAGACTGCTTCACAAAGTGAGACAGTCCCAGTCAGACCCTGGGGGAGCCTGCCTGGCCCAGCAAAACCAACAGGACAGGAGCAGAAGGGGGTGAAGTGAGGAGAGAATGGGAGGAGGAAGTTGAAGGGCAACAAAGGTAAGCAGTAGTGTGCAGGTCTCACTTTCTGGCTCAGGGTCATCCCCCAGCGGGTCCACAAATCCCACCCTGATGTGCTGATGCTGACACCACTGCCCACCTCCCATGACCAACACAGTGGCTCACCGAGAGGCGTGTCCACCAGAATGGCATTGTAGAGCTCAGCAGGTGTCTGAGCAATGTTCACGGCCTCCATCTGCTCGAAGCTGCCTAGTGGGTGGCACTTGGGTACAAGCTCAGCAATGGAGCGCTGGTGCAGCGTGCCCGTGATGAGCAGGATCACGTTGTCGATCATGTAACTGTAACTATAGAAGGCAGGCAATAGCAAGGAGCCCATCAGGGTGGGGGCTGGGAAGTCCTGGCATAGCACCATGCCCTTGCCCCCCTGCACAGGTCATCATCCCTTAACAATGTGTGCTGACTCATGGGTGATGCAGATAAGCACTATGAGCTCTCCCTCCCCATGTTCCTCTCAAGCTCCTGACCAACCCCACAGCCAGAGGCCTAGGACAGACACAGCCCCCGCCTTTGGCGGGGTAGGGGATTCATGCCCTGTGAGGGATTGGGACACAAGTTAACTACCCCACAGCATGAACAGTGTTCTAACAGGACACGGGAACTGGGCACAGAAGGTGAGACATGCAGCTCAGCCCAGGGGTGAAGAGTGTGAGAGCCTGGGAAATTAAAGGGCTGGGAGAAGAAAGCGTGTTCTGGGAAGAGGGAACGGCATGTGCAAAGGCCTGGAGGCACTCACTGAGTGACGGATGCATTGGAGGAACTGGCATGGTCAGGACTGGCAGAGGGAGAGAAAAGCGCAGCAGCCGGCAGCACAGGGCTACAGCAGGCGGGGGGCAGAGGCTGGGTCTGGAGGGCCCTGGCTTTGTTTTGAGCACTAGGGATCTATGAGCAGGGTAAACAGGGGAATTGCCATCCAGTTAGGGTCACTCTGTCCCCCAGTGGGGACAGAAGAGGAAGAGGCAGAGATGGCGAGGGGAGGAAAGGCTGAGGAGTGGAGTGGAGAGAAGCTTCTCCAGGGAAGGCCAGCAAGGAGCCAGTGGGGGTTCTCTGGAGTAAAGGCCCAGGTCAGGCAGACCTGCACAGCCCATGCCAGAATAGAGAGCTGTCCTCTTCCTTTAGGGCCTGAGGCCAGGGCTGGGCATTCACCCAGGATGGCCTGGATAAGACCCAGAGACCTGAACAGGAGGCTGGGTCAGGTCGATCCCAGGTCGAGGCTCTCACCACTCTGCCCTGCAGAAGGCCAGCTCTGTGGGGTGTATGGGCAGCAGAGGGGGCTGTGGAGCTGGAGAGGGGTGGGACTGCCCAGTTCAGACTTGGCAAGGGACAAGGCTCTGCCTACAACCAGCTACAAAGGGGCTGGGGCAGAGAGTTCTGTGTAGTCACCTGTGTGGGGATGCAGTGAAGGGCAGAGAGCCCCAGGCCACAGTTAGGCTGCAGTAGCCACAACTATCCTCCAGTCTGTCACCAGAGATGAACTCAGGGTACAAGGGAGCTAAATGAGGCCTAGGGGAAATTCCTCCAAGGTTAGGGTGAGGCACCTATGGGAGGATAAAAGTTGGGGTGGAGGCTGCTATTCTGAGCTGGGCACTGAGCACAGGTCTTGTTCTAGCTTCTGAGTGAGCCAGACCTAGGCCCCTGCCCTGTGACAGGACCTTGTGCAACCAGTGCTCAGGCTGTCCAGGGAGGACCTTGGTAGGAGGTGAGTTCCCCCATACTGAAGAAAGAAAGGAGGGGAAGTGGCAGCCCAGGGCCCAGGCCTCAGCTCAAAGCACTGGCCACTGGGGGAGCTCCCACAGGGCCCTCCAGAAAGGCGGCAGGAGGAGAAGGCCCCAGCTCCTGTCCTGGCCTGACCCCTACTCCCCCTGCTTGCTCTACACTCCCCCTGCTTGCTCTACACTCCCCCAGCTCCCACCCAGCCTGGCGCCCTGCGAAGACCTTTGCTCTCCTGGGCCTGGGGCCAGGCAACTGCCCTCTCTCCGCCCCCAATCTGGCTGGGTCAGCTACAGGATGTGCACTGAGAAGAGACAGTCCCCTAACTCCCAACCATAACTGAGAGCCTCAAGCAAGGCCCACTTGCAGCTGCAAGCCAAGAGGCCCAAATGGGCAGCCTCCTGCCCCCAACCCCACAGTGCTGACAGAGTAAGAGACCTCAGAGCTCACCAGAGCTTTGGGTCATGGTCTGCAGCCCCAGTCTGCATCTTTTCTACCCTGGACAGCACATACGCCTCCTGCCTATGAGGCCTCCAACATCTCACATACCCCAGAACCCATGCTGCATATGCGCCACCCCACAATACTCTAACTGCACCCCATCCAGCCCCAGTGTAGCCTTGGTGCTCCCTGAGACAGCCACCAATCCCCTGCCCCCAAGCTGAAGGATGCTTTTTTATGATCTCACTCCCTTTTGGACAGGAAGAAGGAGAAAAACACACCCAAGGCCCATCTTATCCAAGTGATCCCACAACCACTAGCATTACCAGCCCCACTGTCAGAGCAGATAAGGCCCAGAGAAGGCCAGCACCAGGCCCTATCACACCACAAAGCAGAGGAGCTCCCTGTCCCCATGGCCAGTGTCCACACATCTCCACCCATGGCCAGGGCCCCCTGCCTGGCTCTACACACCCCACCTAGTCTCATTTTCTCAGAGGGATCCCCACCAGCCAGTTTCCTCTTTTTCAACCTCCCACTCCTTGTGTCCCCCGCTCAGGGCATCTGTTTATGTGGGGGAAATGCTGAGCCTAGTAAAGGCCACTCACAATCACACCACCCCAGCCCCTTCAAGGCCCCCTTCAAACCCAAGCCAGGCCAATCATGGGTGATCCTGTGCCAGGCCCAGCACTTTCCTTCCCGGGCTGGCTATAAGCTTGTTGCTGCTGCAGCCCTGTTTTTCTCTCTTGCCCAGTGAGGGGCAGAATCCTCTTTTTCAGGAGATGAGAGGCAGGACAGGCCTGGCAGAGATGAGGCTGGCCCAGCAGTCTGCCTTTCTCCCAAGGCTGAGGCCTTCGGCAGACAGGGAAATCCTCTTCCTCCTTGCCTGGCCTAAGCAGCTGCCTCCCTGCTCCCAGAAAGCCACTCCACCATTCCTCCCCTCATTTGGCCTCAATAGGAGGGAATAAGGTTCCAGCTGGTCAGTGTCTCCCTCCAGGGGAAGACAGCTGGGGAGTGGAGGGCCGGCTGCCCGCCAGGCCAAAGAGGCCCTTGTGGGGTGGGGGTGGGGCCATCTGTATTCCTCTGCCCAGAGGCCCTCCCTTGCCCTGTGCCTTCAAAACTCAGTTTGGGTCCACAGACCTCTTAGTTTGGAGTTGAGGAAGCCACTTCCTCCAAGAAGCCTTCAGAGTCCCTAGCCAACCAACCCTGCCCCTCTGCTGTGCCCTTTGGTGCCACCTGCTGGAACAATATGGCTTCTCAACCCTGGGGGGCTGGTCTGGTGCTGGTGAGGCAGCCATGATGCCTGGGTACCCCTGCCAGCCTGTCCACTGCAGTCCCCAGCAGGGGCTCGGGTGAGCTGCTAGTGACAGTATCTGTACTCAGTCACATCTGGGTCCTAAAGAGCCCTGTGCAGGGTGGAAAGTGAACACAAATATCACTGTTTCTGAGCCCTGTCCATGCCCTCAGCATACCACCTCTCAAGACTTAGTTTCTCTTCCATATCAAGATAAGTGAGGGCCAGCCATGGTGGCTCACACCAGTAATCCCAGCACTTTGAGAGGCAGAGGTGGGAGGATCTCTTAGCTCAGGAGTTTGAGGACAGCCTGGGCAACATAGCAAGACCTCATTTTTATTAAAAAATCAAAAAAATTAGCCACTTGTGGTGGCATGCACTTGTAATCCCAGATACTTGGAAGGCTGAGGCAGGAGGATCACTTGAGCCCAGGAGATCAAGGCTGCAGTGAGCTATGATCATGCCACTGCACTCCAGCCTGGGCAACAAGCAAGATCCTACCTCAAAAAATAAAATAAATAGAAGATGAGGGCGGATGCGGTGGCTCACGTCTGTTATCCCAGCACTTTGGGAGGCCGAGGCAGGTGGATCACTTGAGGTCAGGAGTTTGAGACCACCCTGGCCAACAAGGCGAAACCCCGTCTCTACTAAAAATACAAAAATTAGCCAGGTGTGGTGGCACGCGCCTGTAATCCCAGCTGCTCTGGAGGCTGAGGCAGGAGACTCACTTGAACCTGGGAAGCGGAACTTGCAGTGAGCCGAGAATGTGCCACTACACTCCAGCCTGTGTGACAGAGTGAAACTCCATCTCAAAAAAAAAAAAGAGAATATGAGTGAGGTGTGGCTCCAACAGAGATAATGAGCTCTAACCTGCTCATAAAAGTCCTGCCTCTCCCCGAGGCACAGTTGGGTCCTTCCACCTGGTCTGAGCCTTCTGGGCCTCACGGAGCTCCTGCATGCTTGACCCCAGGCCCAGGAAAAGAGTGGCAGTGCTGGCACTTCTTCAACGCAGGTGCCAGGTCTAGCCCAGGACCCTGAAACCACAGCAGGCCTACAGCCCCCAACTGCAGAGTCCTGCCACGGACCCAGAAACAGTGACTGTAGATAGCAAAGACAGGAACTGGCCAGGGGAGTGGGGGCCAGAGGAACCTGATGCCCCTCTGTGACCAAGCAGGGCCCCAAGGTTGGGGTGACAGGTCCTGGAGAAAATCACAGATGTGCTGACAGGCTCATTAGGCATTTGAGGCCACTGTCCTGGGACAAAGCCTCTTTCCAGTTTCCCACTCCAGGCTGGTGGCACTGAGGCCCCTGACACAAGAGAAATATGGGCTCTCAGATCCCCCAGGTGGTTCAGGTTACCCATGCCCAGGCTCTGTCAATGGGCACCTGGGCTAGGCCCCCTCCAGGGAGGCTCACTCATTCAAAGACAAAGGCCTTTAAAGCCCACCTGGGACTCCCCAGAGGCCACACTCACTCCTCCCACAAGTCTCTCAGCTTCTCTTCCAGGACCGACTCTCTCAAGGGAAAACATCATGGAATGGCCCAGATCAAAGTCCCCTCCAAGGTCAAAAAATCCTGACAGACACTATCCCAAGTCTCACAGCAAGGTAATGACTGGGCTTGGGCACAGTGACATAACAACATGTTAGTGGCATGAAACTGAGCTAGATCCTCTCAAGAGCACATGACGACAGTCTACTTTAGGGGCCCTATCTCAATCAGGCTGTCGGCCCCATGCCAGACAGCTGCCTCTTTTCCAGCCACCTACTCTCTCCAGTGGCCTATCCCCACCTGATCCTGGAGTCCTCCCAACGCTGTGAAGCCACCTGTGAACCCCAGTTCCATTTGCTAAAGCTGCTCACAGTCCTCTCCAGGCACTGTCTATACTATCACTGGTACCACCCCACTGCATCCAGGCATCTCCCTCCCAGCCCCAGGCCTGACCCAGACCAGGTACTGGTTATATGTGCAGCTGAAGGCTGGCCAGGACCTACAAAAGCAGTGGACACTGTCTCACACGGAAGGACAGAGGCAGCCTCAGCCAGCTCCCGCTTTCATCACCTCCTGGCAGAAGCCTGCTCCAGGCCGGGCGCGGTGGCTCAAGCCTGTAATCCCAGCACTTTGGGAGGCCGAGACGGGCGGATCGCGAGGTCAAGAGATCGAGACCATCCTGGCTAACATGGTGAAACCCCGTCTCTACTAAAAAATACAAAAAAAACTAGCCGGGCGAGGTGGCGGGCGCCTGTAGTCCCAGCTACTCGGGAGGCTGAGGCAGGAGAATGGCGTGAACCCGGGAGGCGGAGCTTGCAGTGAGCTGAGATCCGGCCACTGCACTCCAGCCCAGGTGACAGAGCGAGACTCCGTCTCAAAAAAAAAAAAAAAAAAAAAAAGAAGCCTGCTCCAGCCAGCCTGGGGCAGCTCCAGAAGCAACTACGAGGCCCTGAGGGATGGAGCTAAGGTGAACTCTGTGATGGTCCCGACCTCTGTCCCCAGCTGGGCCAACTTTGTGGGCAGTCAGGGCACTGTTATCTCAGGTCTTCACACCCAGGACGGGGCCTCTCACTGATGCTTCTACTACCTGGAGGACTGTACTCTCCTCTCTGGCTACATTCCTCTGGGTTTTCTAGAGTAGCTTCCTCCTTCCCAGAGTGGGCACCACACCTGGAGGCTGTTGTGTGGGGCACAGAGCCAGGTGCACCATGCTCGCTACTCAGGACATGTATAGTTCCCTCAACCTAAAAACCCCCTATTCCAATGCTTCCTTTAAATGCTTTTCCCCTCAGCCACACTAGCCACCTCCTCAGGGAAGCCAATCGTGAGCCCCAGCCTGGGGGAGCTCAGGCCTCTATGGAAGACTTCACCCCTTCCTGCAGCACTCCACACACACACTGGGGATGACCTGCTGGGACAGAGTGGAGAAAGGAGAGTGGCCAGAGAGGTAGGATTTAAGTCAGAGAGGCATCATGGGAGCAAAGAAATAGCTAGGTGACTGGGGGCTGGACACTGCAGAGTGGTCACACCTGGAGTGAAGGTGTGGGTCAGGGGTGGCTTTAGCCAGGGCCTTGTGGTGGAGTGATGGGACTGTTGAAAGCTCAAGGGATGAGGGAAAATGAGAGAACAGACAGTGAATGTAAAAGTTTAGGTCCCCTGAGATGGTTTTTAACTATTTGAGCTTGCTTAGATACTGAAGAGAAGAATTTGGAAAGGAAGGTGCCTGCACGGACAGGAATGCAGATGAGTGGCCACTCAGCATCCAGGGAGTAAGGTGAGGGCACTCAGAACATTGGTGGAAGGATCCAAGAGAAAAGGAAAGGCGCTTCTGCCATTGGAATGGGCTTCAGGGGGTGGGGGACAGAAGCAGCACTGGGAGGTATACGGGTTTCTACTGTCTTTGTGAAGAAGGTGGGCCATCTGCCCAAGAGGAGGCTGGGGGCAGGAGAGCAATAGTATAAGATGGGAAGGTGCAGTGCTGGTGGGGTCTGCAGGGTGCTGAGTAGGTAAAGCCAGAGTCTGCCAGGCAGAAACAAGCTGAGGCTGGCTAACAGGGTAAGTATGCATGCCTGGCAGCAAGGATGACCCCCCTCCCCCAAGGCTGGCTTCCCCAGCTTTCCTCCCCGCAGTGGAGGTAGGGGGAGGGCGGCTCCAGACTGGAGGCTGCTGGGATTCCTCCAGGGCTGGGGGGCTGCCAGCCGGGTGGGACCATGAGTTGGGCGGCCAAGAGAGCTGCGGATGTTGGCAGAAAAGTGCTCGAATGATGGACCAGGGAACCTCAGCTGGGGAGGGCGGGAAATGAAGACAGAAGGGGTAGCAGGGGAGGAAGCAAGGCCTAGTGTCCCGCTGAGTCCGGAACCCGTGTCCCACAAGGGACTGAGAGTGGGCTGGAGGGCCAGAAGGCTGTGGGTAGAGAGGGTGCCTGATTCAGCAATTTCAGGGGTGGAGCAGTTCCAGGTGGTGACATGGGCCTGGGCAGCCATCAGTGGGGGTGGCTGAAGTGCAGAGCAGAGGAGGAAAGGTGCAGGTCATTGGAGATGACTAGGTCATGGACCAAGCAGACACAGGACCTGATGGGCTGACACGTGACTGCTGAGCTCCTGAGTGAGGGCAGGAGTGAGTGGCTGGTAGGACTGTAAGCCACAATCACCCATGAATGGAAGGGATGGGAAGCGGCAGATTCGGAGAGCCTGCCACAGGACAGAACTTGGCTGCTTTAAGCACCCTTGGTGCTTGCAGCCAACCTCTAGCAAAGAGCTGGCAGTTGTGCAGCCTCAGTCACGCTCAGACCCCTCTCCAGTTTCATGGCCTGGCAGGCTAAGACCAAGACAGGCCAAAGGCTAGTTGCACAGGCAGGTGGGCCGGTGGGCAGTGGGATGGGTGATATCTACCCTCTGACCATGGACATGGGGTCAGGCCTCCTCCGGCCAGCCTAGCTGGCAAGGCCAGAACATTCACCAGGAAGCTAAAGCAGCCTTGTGCAAACAAGTCTCAGGCTGGGCTCTGGCAATAAATGTACTGCTTCCTGGTATGTCCTCAGCTCTGGCTTTGCAGCAAGGAACACAGAGACCCAGGCCAGGGAATGATCAACAGATGGGGAGCTGCAATGTGACCCCTAATGTGGCACCACAAGAGATACCCCATTACCAGCCTCCTTCCCCAGTAGGTCCATGTTGGCATACTTTGATGGTGGCCAGGGCAGCAAGGAGGCTCTCAGGGAAGGAGGTCTGTGGCCAGGAGAGGGCCTGCTTCCTAGCTTGGGCATGTTCCCTGGCCCTTCAGGTGTCCCAGCCTGTGACTCCTGCCTCAGAATGGAGCCCTTTGGCTGCAGCACTTCCTTGAGCAAGTGGATCCTGGGCAAGTGGCTCCTAACTGCAGGGGATAAGAATCAGGCCAGGCAGCAGGCATCTAACTCTGTCTCTGCAGGGACAAGTGGGGCACGTGTGCCAGGTCCCAAGGAGGACAGTGGAGGCACCATAATCAGGGAATGGTAAAAGCTAGACAATACTCAGAGAGCTCAGGGAAATGCTTCACATACTGCACACTCACATTCTGCCAATGCAGGGTACTCTCCTAGACGCTAGCTGCCGAGCATGCCTCTGCTCACCACCCCTGTGGGGCAGCCACCTAGACTGGGGCTATTTCTTTGTCCACCAGGACCTGGCTCATGGCTCTTGGGACATCCCTGCAAAGGGACCCTCTCTACTTTCCTATGCCCACAGACATACATGGCCAGCAGAGACTGCCCAGTCCAGGTGCCCTCCCCAAGCCTGCAGATCCCAAGGTCCTTTCCTCCACTCAGTTTCTCCAGGAGCTTGATGAAGGCAGAGCTGTGCCCAAGCGTCAGACAATGAAGATGCTGGGGCAGCCAAGGGTCATATGAATGGGGGCCTGCCTACCTGAGTTCCTGAGGGCTTGTGTCAGAACTGAGAAAGGCAGCTAGACGTTCAGCCCGCTCCCCAACTGTACTCCAACCCAATCTCCCTGAGACCCAGGGCCATGGTCAGAGCAGACAGAGAATGGGCCTAAGACCTTGGCCTTTCAGAGCTCTGTCCATCGCCTGACACCTGACCCCTGGCATGGGGAGTGGGGCCTGGTGAGTGTTTTGTTTGGGTGCTGTAGGGTAAGAAAAAGGGCTCCCACCTTCCCAGGTTTCCCTACCCTAGTCTATGTGATTGGGGGAAGAGGCTTCATCCAGCACTACTGCGTGGGACACTCTTGCCTGCCCACCATATCTTCAGCCAGTAGTGAACATGCTGGTGACCCCACTTTATAGGTGGTGGCCTGGAGGTCCAGCGTTGTTGAATGATCACGCACACAATCAGGGAGGACTCTGAAAGCAGGGCCCCGTGACAGCTGGCCTGACAGAGCTGTCCTTAGCTCTGACAGCTGACGTAGGCACGAAGGCAGCTGGCCTAAGCCACACTGGGGCCAGCTCCTGCAGGTGTAACTATCCTGCCCAGGTAAGAGGAGAAGGCGCCACAAGGCACACTCACGTAATGAAGTCTAGGAAGCTGGCGAGTGGCTCATAGGCGTGGTTCCTCATGTGGCGGAACTCCACCACCATCTTCTCCTTGAGCCGGTCATCGATGACTGACACCGTCAGAGGTGATGCCTCGTTGGCCAGGAAGTTACCATAATCAGTGCTCTGCAGATGCAGTTTCAAGTCTGAAACCCAAGGGTAGGGGGTGAGGGCTAGCCTTGCTGGGCCTCCCCAAGGGTCCCAAGTCCCCATTCCCACCCCGATCAGCCCCAGTTCTCCCCTGCAGTTGTGTCCCACTACTACCCTGACCTCCATCTCCCTGTTGGCTCAGGGCCTACCACAGGGCAATCAGCTAAGGCCCTGGAGATGCACCAGATCTTTGGGACACAATCCAGGACATGGGGCCCCAAAGTTCGAGCATAAGAGGAATAGTTCCTCCCCAACATGATCAGAAAGCCTGGGAAACTCCAATCCACAACCCAGTCTTTGAGGCCTTTCTGTATGCTAAGCTGTAGGCTGGCCCTAACCTAGAGCAGCTAAGTCCTGAGTCCTGCACTCCAGGGCCTCAGGGTCAGAGGGGCAAGCCAACATACCCCGAGGCAGACACAAGGCACATGAAATACAGAAGATGCCTAAAGCTGTGGAGTGGAGTGGAGAGGCCACCAAAGATCAGACTGAGAAGATGAGAAGGCCACAAAAGGCTGGGCCACAGCAAAGGGCAGGGGCAAGAAAGTATAAAGGAAACAGCCAGGAGGAGGGTGTGAGTGACAAGTGGCCTTCAGGGCAAATGAGTGGCATGCAGGGGAGGTGAGGCTGACAGGAAAGACTAAGCATCCCTTCAGAGTGGCCGGAGGCAGGTAGACCAATCCTGAGGGCTCTCCTGAGCATTCAGAGGTGGCCTGAGGGAAAAGGAAGGAGAGGCAGAGCAGAAGGGCCCGGGGGAAGCAGGCCAGGGAAGAGGCAGTGGGATCCTGATGAGAACCTAACAACACTCTCCCACAGTGTTTTGTTTTGTTTTTGTTTTTGTTTAGAGATGGCATCTTCCTATGTTCCCAGGCTGAACTTGAACTCCTAGGCTCAAGCGGTCCTCTGGCCTCAGCCTCCCAAGTAGCTGGGACTATAGGCATGTGCTAGCTAGAGTGATCTTTTTAAAACACAAGGCAGACCATGCCATTCATTGGCCTTAAACTCTCCCCTACTCCTACTTCACTCAGAAAGGGAGTCCCTTCCAGAGCCTTCATGTGGTGGTCCCACCATCCCCGCTCTACCTCTCTGACTTAGGTCCTGCGGTTCCCCCATGCTCACTATCCACAGCCATGTCCCCACCTCAGGGCCCTTCCCTGTCCCCTGGCCTGAAAATGGAGCTGTCTCCCTCCCTTCCTTCAGATCTTTCCTCACACACCCCCTCTTCAGAGGCTTCTCCACCAGCCCATCACTGTCCCTTCACTTGTGTTATTCTTCTCAGCAGTACTTATCCCACCCGATACAGGACACAGAAGCTCCCTTGGGACAGTACCAAGGGCAGTGGCTGAGAAGAGACCCAGGCACATGTTGGCGGAGGCTGGCTTGGAAGACTACATGCCTCTCCGTCCCCTGGGGAGGCTGCCCAGGGGATCAAAGGCAGAGCTGCACTTGGGACCACCTCCACACGCTGTCCTGGCCACGGCCTCCCCAGGTGTCTTTGAGGCTCAGGAGACCATGCTATCCTGGGTTGTTTAGAGAGGGAGAGAAGTGAGGCATATAACCCTCTACAGGCTTAGGGGACCCCGGTGATGCCCCTCCTGCTGTACTCCATCAGGAGAAGACAGCCCCAACCTGGAGTCAGGCATGCTAAAAGAGAGATGGAAGACAGCATGTTGAAGGTAGGGGTATGCACAGGTCTCTGGAATGGACGCCTTCCACCTGTATCTCCAGGGGCCTGGTGGCAGGCTGCACTCATGATCTCTGTGGCTCCTGGGTACTCATGGAGTGAACTTCAACCTCCAGAGGCCTGCAGGAGACACCACCTGCTACCTTCACCGTCACTCTGCAATTGACTACTACTTTCCTCCCATGGCCACCCAAAAGGGCATAAGAGAGCCAGGCAGGGCAGGCAGAAGCCACTAGCCCCTGTTCTGCTCTGTGGACCCCAATGCCTTTTTGCCTGGGAGATGTGCACTCTCCTACATCCTTACTCCAGGCTGTCTGCAATGAGCCCTTGCCCTGGGATCTCTTCTCCCACATCCTTACCACATCTAACCAAGTCCCAGCTACTCCTAGAGTAAGGCATGGGTGAGAAAAGGTGCTTTGCTCAGTAAACTTGGGTGGTTGTAGTATTTCATTCCCCATTTGGTTGTTAACTGTTCTTAACTGTAATTGATGGTCACTGCTGAAATAATATATTGCCTGTATTTCTACCTCTAGAAGTGGGTTTCACGTGCTAGATTTTAATATCCTTGAGCTTGGGCAAGTGTGCAAGCCTCTTTTTTTGGTTTTGTTTTTTGTTTTTGTTTTTTTTGAGACAGAATCTCGCTCTGTTGCCCAGGCTGGAGTGCAGTGACAAAATCTCGGCTCACTACAACCTCTGCCTCTTGGGTTTGAACGATTCTCCTGCCTCAGCCTCCTGAGTAGCTGGGACTACAGGCGCATGCCACCATGTCTGGCTAATTTTTTTTATTATTTTTAGTAGAGACAGGGTTTCACTATGTTGGCCAGGCTGGTCTCGAACTCCTGACCTCGTGATCCGCCCACCTCAGCCTCCCAAAGTGCTAGGATTACAGGCATGAGCCATGTGTGCAAGTCTTTTTAAAAGAAACATGGTTTATTTGTACAAAACTGAAAGATTGTTAATGCCCCTGATGTGGTTTTTGTGGATGTGAAATGGTGAGAATATTAACTGGTTCCTTTTACTGTGGTATTAAAATGAAGCCTTCTT
Source organism: Theropithecus gelada (assembly GCF_003255815.1). Classification (NCBI taxonomy): domain Eukaryota; kingdom Metazoa; phylum Chordata; class Mammalia; order Primates; family Cercopithecidae; genus Theropithecus; species Theropithecus gelada. The sequence goes on from NC_037688.1 coordinate 25,242,214, forward strand.
AATTTATCAAAGTCATGTTCATGCTCTGATTTTATATACTTGGGGTTCTGGCCCAGGCCCAGCAAGTGCTGAAATCTCCACTAGGGGAAGCTGCAAAGTGGATGGCAGCTGGGAGCCAGGACTGGAATACAGTTCTCTGGGTCAGACCCAGGCACTGGTGAGGCAGCTGCCAGACCAAACCTGTCTGCTTATTCACACAGCCACTGCAGCCAGCCAGGAGCCCTTCTCAGGCCAGGAGACTTCTTCCTTTTCAGCTATAGCCTGGGCCTAGAGGCCAGGCCAGATGTACAGGGTGAGCTCCAGGGAAAAACTCAGTCCTTTGGGTGGTGGCACTCCTGCCAGTGACTCTACTATTCCCCGAGACTGGGAGTCTGGACCCCAGTCTGGCCTCCTGATCCCTCCCCTCCAAAGCACCAGGGGCTGGGCCTCACCCGGGCATCTGTGTACACACTGCTCTTCCAGGCCCTGGCACAGGCTGCTGGGAGGCTTCCCCAAGTGAGCTGTCACCTCCCACTCAGGATCCTCATGAGCTCTCAAGCAGCGTGAAACTTCCTCTGCTCCAGCCTCCCACTTTGCTCCACATGGCTTCTCTCCCTAGCTCAGCAACTTCCCCACTGCCAAGCACCTTTCCCCTCCCCAGGCCTCCATGACTCTCTATCCAACACCTGGCACTGGTCAGGGGTAGTCCCCTCATCCCAACATGAAGCGGGCAACCCAGATCCACTCTAACTGGAAACACATGGGCTGTACAGTGTACTCAGCCCCATGTCAGGAGCAACCTGTGTGCCGGACCTCTCAGCCATGCCCATTTCAGCCTCAGGAACAGAAATCAGACAGAACATGAAACCTGTCCAGAGTCCCAAAACTGGGGCGTAGAGGGGCTGGGAGGTGCAGCAGGCCTGAGGGATTCTGTCTGTCCCCAGATCTGGTCTCCTCCTCTCCTCCCCACTCTGCACCTCCTTTACTGCTCTCTTCCCCAGTCCTTGACCCAGGACAGGCTTTTCAGATATGGACTCAGCTGTCCAGACGGATTTCAGTCCCAGATGACCTGGCAGGTGGTGGCAGAGGGGTGGGAGAAGACAGGGCATGCCTTCTTCCCCTCCTCGGAGGCAGCCTGGACACTCACTGCTCACCTGACAGGCACGGACCGTCAGCACTGTCACTGGACTGTCATCACTCAGGGACAAGTCCCTCTGGCATCCCTTGTGGCACCATCCATTCCTAGAGAAGCCAGGAATGTGTGCACATGAATGAGGGGGCAAAGCCAAGCAGCAGGCTCTCTTCTGCAGGCCCCCCACTCCTGGACTCAGCACGGGCCTCCAAGCAAACACCCCTGTGCCTTGGCTGCTGCATTCTGCTGACGCTGCATCTGGGGAAGCCACGGCTCCAAGCACTGCTGGAACGCAGGCGGCCGGGTGGTTTCTGCTGGCGTTTGTCAGATCAGAGCAAACCCGGGAGACTCTACTGAGAATCCTGCCCAAGGCCTGAGGAGTCTTCCCTACCAGGAAACTTATTTTTTAAAAGCCCCCAGGGATGATGTCAAAGGGCCGTTCCAGACCACTTTCCCTGGCCAAACCCCACATCTCCCTGTGACCCAGGGAAGGGGGACAGCCTGTCAGCCAAGAAGGCGACTTAGAGGAGGAGGCCTACTGAACCCTCAGCTCACCCATGAGGAGACCACACAGGGCTTCTAAACCAGCTCCGACCCTGTTGGAGAAACCTGGCTCCCAGACCCAGTGGCTGGCAGCCCCAAGCCCTAAGACGGTACCGGTCAGGGCTAGGAGAAGGCTGGTTGGGATGCTCCCTCCTCCCCAGCTTCCTGCTCTCTCTGAGGGATGCGGAGGAGGGGATGTGACTGGGAGGGGACGTGACTGGGAGCAGGATCTAAGCACAGAAGGAGAGGCCTGGAACTTGTTGAGAGCTTCGTGGGAGACCTGGCCACCCAGCCCTGGCCCAGCCCCTGAGGGCAGCCAAGGACGGCAGGGGCTCTGGGAAGCCAGGGGTTAGTTCTGCTCTGGGCCCTGGGCTCAGCAGTCTAGCAGCCTGATGGCCTCGGTGATGGCCACTGAGAGGCCCAGACGTGCCCGGCCGAGGCATGAGCAAGCAGTGTTCTGGCTAGCACAGACTCGGGGGACTGCTCTGGTCTACCCACAAGCCCAGCTGTCTACCCCAAATCCTCCCATCCATGGCCCAACACCAGGAATGTCTGGCCAGCTTGTGATCTCCCACAGTAAAAGACTTCCTTGGAGGCCGATTTCTCATGTTCAAGAAGATGCTGCTGCTCTCAGGAAGTTCTCTCTGCTGTCTGACCTAAACCCCAACTCAGAAGCAGCAGACCAACTCAGTCTCCCGGTGTCTCCAGCCTTCCCTCAGGCCTAGGCTTGCTCCTCAGTCTGCACCCCGGGACGTTCCCACACCTCCTCTGCGTCCCACATTCTTGTCCCCATGTTCAGATGACTCTCCCTCCAACTCCTTCTCCTGGCACTACTCAGGCCTTCTGCCCTATATCTTGGCTCCCTACTCCCAAGTCCACTCTCCACACCATCAATAGAATGAAGTCCTCCAAATCAAATGGCTTGCTGTCACCTTCACCTAGCAGTCCATGTAGCCCTGGAGCTGGAGCTCTGCCCTCCACCACAGCCTGGGAGGCCCCGTGCCCTCAGCCCTAGCATTACCTCAGCCCTTGACTGGTCTAACAGTGCTACTTGCTGGCCAGAGTGACCTTCCTGTGATCTCTGCTCCAGCAAGTGCTCCAGGGAAGTCCACAGGCTGCTGGAGACAGAAGTCCTTAAAGTGCAGGAAATAGTGCTGCTTTCTCAGGCCCATGGAGAGGCTGGGTTGGGAAGACACACCCCCAGCCTGGAAAGTGAGAATCCCTGCCCTCCCGCCTCCACAGGCCGGCCCTGTCCACCCTGAGGTTGCCTGTGTCAAGGACCATTGCCCTGGTTCCAGCAGGGGCAGCTGCGGTCTTTGAAGAGGCCTGAGAAGGTTGCAGCCTAAGACCCACCTGGCATGGCTGCCCCTCTCAGGGGTCGCCAGGCTGCACCAGACTCAGGCTGGCCACAGAGTGGGCCCCAGCTGGCACCCCTGACTATTACCCTAGCCCTTGATTAGTAAGAGGGCATAGGACACTCAGCCTGCCCAGTGCTTTCTGCTCTCTGTGTGACAAAGTATGGGCTTGGCAGCCAGCATCAGACAGGCCTTGAGAGGTGGCAGCTGGGCAGCCCTGCCCCCGCCCACTTCCTGAAACTTTTCCCAGATCCTGCCAACCCAGAAGGGGATCTTTCAGCCTCTCCAGGGCTCCCAGGGTCAGATGGCACACAGCCTTTTCAGCCCCCAGGCCTCTGCAGTTCCTCCCCAAGGGCCACAGGGAGGCAGAAAGGAGGGTCCTGGCCCATGCCAGGGGGTTGGTCCCATATGCCCCTGGGCCCAGTAGGCATGGAGGCAGCCCCTGGCCAGCACACTAGGCGGGGCAGCCCCGCTCGAGGCTCCCCCGTGGCCTCATGGCCGGCCCATGGAGGGGTCTTGCTGGCCAGCTGGCCACGGCAGAGTGTGAGAGGACAGTGTGTTCCCAGACTTTACTTCTGCTTTTCCAGAGGTCACTCAGTGAGGCTCTCCTGGGGAGCTCAGGGGTTTTCAGGAATTGAGGCCCACTGAATGGAACCAGATGTGAGAACATGCTCCCTAGACTCTGGTGTGCCCACATTGCCATTCTCTGCAAGGGTGGCAGAGCCTTACAGCCTGTTCTACCACTCCCCTGGCCTTGCTGAGAAGTCTGCTTCGAAGGGACTGGACCTGGTCTCTACCTCCAATGCTACAACTTCTACTGGCTCAAAGTAGGAAAACTCAGACAGATGGACTGATGTGGACAGATGGCCAGGCTGGTGGCCCAACAAAGCGAGAGCTGCCCTGCCCCTCCTCGGTGAATGTGCTGAGCCTGACCTACTCCCTAGGCTCAGGGGTGGGAGGAGACCTTTTTTTTCATATCAGCTCCAAAGCAGATGTGTGCACTGGCTGGCTAGATCTGCAGGGTCAGAGCACCACATCTGGAACTCTCAGTGTGGGAGCCACAGCATGGAAACCATTAACCCTGGGTTTACCTGGGGCCTGCAGCACAGTATGAGTGTCCTCTTCAGCCCCCAGGCCTCTGCCAGGGCCCTTTGCAGGCTCTCTGCGAACCTCACGTAACACCAATTGACTGAGTAACCCCAAGTTCCAACACTTCCTATCAAATGCCAGCTTTCCCCCCTCCCCTCCATGCCACCTGCTATTCCCCATCCAGAGCCTTGGCACTACCACCCTCAACTGGGGTGTCCATGGCACCTTTCCCTGGCCAGTGCAGGCCCACCCATCACCTATCAGCTGACCTATCCCACAGTCCCGGCCCCCTCTGCAGATCCATTTTGCCAGATCACTGGCTTCATGACATCATTCCTTAGGCAGCTGAGTAGGACAGGGGAGAAAGAAACTGGGCTTCAGAGCCTCAAGGACCTGGGTTCAAATCCTGTCTACCCAAATTGGCCCTAAAACACTTGTGGAATCTCTCTGGAACCAGGCCCCTGGCTAGTCACCGGGTAACAGATTCTGCAGTGCCAGCCTCCCAGGGCACTGCATGGACACTGACCAAAGGCAGTGGTTTACAGAAAGCTGAGCACAGCATACCACAGTCCATTTCTCCTGGCTAACACCATGAGCCCAGCAGTGTGTAGCCTTGACTTCAGGCTGTTGCTTAGGCTGTCCTCCTAAGTTCTGTACAGAATGTACCTGTTCCTCCTCTCCATGGTCTGTCCCAACCCTTTCCCAGGCCTCTAGCATGTCCTCTTCCCTGTCATAAAGCCTGCAGGGGACCTTGTACAGTATGAGCATGCTAACACTCTGCTATCTCCTGTGGAAAGAGAAACAGGGCTGGCTCAAGATCCAGGGCTCCTGTCCCCAAACCTACATCTCATCTATCAGCAAGATCATAGAGAGCTCTGAGCAGCCCCAGCAACCTGGATAGAGAGAGGCAAGGACAGAACGCTGCACCACCCACCACACCCTGAGTTGCCCTGAGGGTCTTGGAAGCAGGCAGGAGGTAGTATAGCCAAGGGCAGCTCTTGCTTCACGGGAAACCTCTGGGCTGGCAGGCCAGCAGTCTTGGGAAGAACCTGGAGTCTCTTGCTGGCACGGTCACATGCAAGTTACTAGGTTTCAGGTGGCTGAGGCAGAGCTCCTGCAGGGAAAGGACAGTAAATTCTCCTTCCTCGGTCCCTGGACCCACATTTTGTTTCATGTTAGAGGTTTTTCAGTGAGGTGAGGCACTCACAGTAGAGGAATGGGGCCGATCTGCAGAGATGGTCCAGCTGACACTAGGCGCCAGCGGCACCAACCACTAGCAACAGGGATCAAATGGAAGAGTCACCTCCCAAGTCCAGGAAGCAAAAGGATGTCTGCCCTGGGTTCATCACCCCACTCCCTGCTCTGAGACAGGTGGCAGGTGGTGGCAGAGACATATTTAATTACCCTCATACTCTCAGGAACACCTTGTCCCTGTGGCTGGGAGGATGAAAGCATTTCTCACATCCTAGGAGGAAGTCAACTCATTTGACAGTCAGGAGGGTGCCAGGCAGGCGACAGTCCCATGTGCCAAAGGGAGGGGCACAACTGGTTACTGCTGCACCCAGGGCAAGTTCCAAGAAGCTCTCCTCTGACTGAGTGGAGATCCACCTGGACAGCCCCTCACCAGGCCGTCCCCACCCAGGCCCGAAGGCTCCATGGGACTGACATGTCCCAGGAGACACAGGGCTTGCAGGGCAGCTTCCCTATGTTCCCTGGCCACAGCCCAGCCTGAGAATCAGACAACCTAGCCTCACTCTGGGAGGTGGGGGCCACACCTTCCTCTGTTGATGCCCTGCACTTTGACCGAAGCGAGCTCTTTCTTCTCCAGGTTTGCCACCACAGTTACAGAACCTGCAGGTTGGAGTGGATCTGGAGCTGTGAAGAAGAGCTTCTTTTCATTTTCCCAAAGATGTGAGTTTGCCTGGGCATAAGTAAGAAATAAACTGGTCTGGCCTGGCCAGATGCCAGGTAGCCCAAGGAAGGCCAGTTATGGCAATGTGCTGTGCTCAAAAGCTGGCTGAGGCTGGGTATGGTGGCTCACACCTATAATCCCAGCATTTTGGAAGGCCAAGGTGGGGGAATCACTTGACCCCAGGGAGTTTGAGACCAGCCTGGGCAACATAGTGAGACCTAGTCTCCACAAAAAATAAAACAAAATGAGCCCAGCGCGGTGGTGTGTGCCTGTAGTCTCAGCTACCTGGGAGGCTAAGGTGGGAGGATGGCTTGAGTCTGAGAGGTTGAGGCTGCAGTGAGCCAAGATCATGCCACTGCACTCCAGCCTGGGAGACAGAGGAAGACTCTGTTTCAAAAAAAAAAAAAAAACACCTGGAACATGCCCTTGTCTAGCTTCTGGGTCTGCTGGCCTGCACCACCTAAGCAATCCTGTCAGCTCTTGATGCTGGGCTCCTGTTTCACATGCACAGCCATCTTAGGAAAGAGATGAAGGAAAGTTGGGGCTCACTCAGGTAGAGGTGGAGGGGATTTCTAGGGCTCCCTAGAGGCAGCTATTCTCAGTGAGAATAAGCAAATCAGGCTGGATCCTGGCTGGAGCATCCTACCAGTTCCATGGTGCCCAGAGCCAGCCCGAAGGAGAAAAGTAGGAAATACTAATTTTGCTTTGACCTAGGCCCTGTGTTTGGGCTCGTGGGATCAAACCTCATCTGGGGCTGTGAGCTCACGCACTGTCAGCATAAAGTCCCATTCCCTGTGGCTCATGGAAACTGGACAGAGGCTGGGCATGGTGGCTCACGCCTGTAATCCCAGCACTTTGAGAGGCTGAGGTGGGAGGATCACTTGAGCCCATAAGCTCAAGACCAGCCTGAGCAACACAGAGAGAGTCTGTCTCTACAAAAAATACAAAAATTAGCCAGGTGTGGTAGCACGTGCTTGTGGTCCCAACTACTCAAAAGGCTAAGGCGAGAGGATCACTTGAGCCCAGGAGGTCAAGACTACAGTATTCGTGCCACTGCCCTCCAGCCTAGGTGACAGAATGAGACCCTTTCAAGAAAGAAATTTAAAAAAAAAGAAAGAGGGAGGGAGGCAGGAAGGAGGGGAGGAAAAAAGCAAAGAAAAAGAGAAGAGAAGAAAAAAGAAACTGGTCAGAGTAGCCCAGGCCAGAGGTAGAGTTAATCCATCCCACACTTTCGCCTGGCAGAGCCAAGAGGCTTGGTCCAGGCAAGAAGATGGCAGAAGCAGTAACTATACAAGCTAGTCCAGTACAGCACCCCCAGGACCCCACCCACCCTTCCTTTCAGCCCTTCCCTCAGCGGCCCTGCTCAAGGGCCTCGTGGGACAGTTGTGGGGGCAACAGTAACATGCCAGAGTGAGCCAGTGCTGTGAACCTGGGCTGGCCCCTGGGAGGGACATGGTCACCTGCTTGACCACACAGTGGAAGCCAGGTCCAAATGACTGAAGCCACTGGGGCAGGTGGGAGGCATGGAGCCTGCGCGGATACTGAAGGGTAACATTCCAGGACCCTGTGCTCCCCCAGGCCTTGTGATATGGTATCTAGCCTGAAGTGTAAAGGGTTGGGGGCGGGGGGAAAACAGGCAGAGCTGAACCCATGACCTGGCAGCCTCAGGGCCCTGTGTGCTGCATCATGGATTGCAGCTCATCTGTATTCATCAGCTGCCAACCCTTCAAGTTCCAAGCTAAATCCCATGTGGCAAGGCCTGAGGGAAAGACAAGGGCCCCAGAAGCAGGGTCCTTTTTGCATGACTACCACTTCCTGAGTTGGGGGTCCGTTCATAGAGATATAGTCCAGGCATTCTTGAGTGAACAAATGAAAGAATAGATAAAGGGGAAAAAAAAATCAAAGAACGTAGCGTGATTGGACAGGAACTGCCAAGACAGATGTCAGGAGACCATAACTACACCCTTAGGCCTCACCTTGGACCTAGCTTCCCAGATGAAGAGAGCTGGATAACGGTACCTCCAGGTTCCTGTCCAGCTATGACACTGTTCTAGCCTAGTCAGGCCCAGACCACATTGACTCCCTGCAACCCAGCCCCTGAGGTCATTCAGGGGCTCCAGGTGAGACCCCTGGCCTGGATACCCATGGAGCAGCCTCAGAAGAACTGATGACAACTGCAGGGGAGACCCTGGGGCTGTGGAGCCTCTGAGTGGCCACCAGCACAGGGACAGGGACAGGCGGTAAAGGCTGAGTTTCAGATGACTCCTCAGAGGGGAAAGCCCCATCCACCAGCCAAGCACGAAAGCCTCTGTTGAGGTCAAGGCCTGCAAACCACTGCCTGAGCATCCAAAGGGGGGCAAGGTCTGGGCAAATGCCCAGGGCCAGGCCAGAGCTGGCCAGGAAAGCAGTGTCTAGCACCAGTCAGGGATGCTCCTCCATATATTCCTTTCCCCTGCCATCAATCTGCTCAGCGGTCCTCAGGACCACCCACATTCACACAGGGGCAACCCCAGCCCTGCCCCTTGTGCATACACCTTGGTCCTTCAGGGGAGTTGCTAGGTTTGGACACACAGAGCAGGTGCCCAGGCCACACAGCAGCAGCCTAGCCTACTAAAGCAGCCTTCGGGGCCTTGACTTTCCTGCCTTTGAAAAGGAGGAAGACCGCCAGGCGCGGTGGCTCAAGCCTGTAATCCCAGCACTTTGGGAGGCCGAGACGGGCGGATCACGAGGTCAGGAGATCAAGACCATCCTGGCTAACACGGTGAAACCCCGTCTCTACTAAAAATACAAAAAACTAGCCGGGCGAGGTGGCGGGCGCTTGTAGTCCCAGCTACTCGGGAGGCTGAGGCAGGAGAATGGCGTAAACCCAGGAGGCGGAGCTTGCAGTGAGCTGAGATCTGGCCACTGCACTCCAGCCTGGGCGACAGAGCGAGACTCCGCCTCAAAAAAAAAAAAAAAAAAAAAAGAAAAGGAGGAAGACCAACATTCTAGGGCAGAATAGATTTTTTAAAACATCAGCCAGGGAGTAGGTGTTGGATGAGGCAGATGCCAGGGAGGCCAATGGAGAGGCCTCCAAACTGCGGTACAGGGTAAGAGAGAGTTGTCAATCAACTAATGATAACCCATTGCCAGCCTGACCATGTGGACCTGCAGTGCTTACGTGGTGTTCAGGGTGCCTGGTTCGGCCATCTCCCGGAGTCACCCTGCATACATGTACCTATACATGCCACATACATCCTACATGCCCCTCAGAGGGAGTGCCAAATGAGGTTAAGAGAGAAAAGTTCATCCTCTGTCCTGAAGACAAATTTTCCCTCTCCTGGAGGGGCCAGGGTGGCAGGACAAGAGTGGTGACAACCTAGGGAGGTGCATGGGTCTAGGAGCCTGAGAAGTGTAGCCCTGATCCCTGGGCTGCCTCAAGCTCCTACTTGGAGCTCCCAAGACCCTTAGGTTCATAGCACACTGTGCTGCACCTGCAGCTCCAACTCTGAGCTGCTGGCATGACCCACGTGAGGGCAAATGACGACGGTGTGGTGGGCAAGGCTGGAGCAGCCTGCACTGGGCACCAGGGCAGAGAGCATCAGGAAATGTCCCCTGGCCTTCTCCTTCCCAACCCAGGAAGATAGGGCACAGGGAGGTAACGGTGGGTAGAGGTACACAGACAGGAGACACTAAGTGACAAGCCTTACCTCATCTGAGAAGGCCAACTGGGACTTAAGTGAGGGAAGTAGGGCCCAAGGCAGAAGTAGGGCCCAAGGGACAGTGCTGGTGGCAGCTGCTTCATGGAAAAGCAGAGGAGAGGCAGCCTGGCTGACTCCCGGGGTCCAGCCACACCTCCCTCCCCAGGCTCCTTGACAGTGGAGTGATCCTGGCGCACCCCCTTGTGGTGGAAGGGAGGATGACATTGTCCACAGCGAGGGGCCCTTCTGGTGGGAAGAGGGTACGCCAGCTTTAGTTCTCCTTCAACACATCCCTCCAATTTAATCACTGCTTCAGACTCCTGGCCAGCATCTCCCAGTCATTAACCTCTGAGGCAGTAGGACTACAGGTACCCACAGAGCCATGCAGGAATGTCTCATAAAGAACAGGAGTTGGGCCAGGCGCGGTGGCTCACGCCTGTAATCCCAGCACTTTGGGAGGCCAAGATGGCAGATCACCTGAGGTCGAGAGTTTGAGACCAGCCTGACCAACATGGAGAAATCCCATCTCTAGTAAAAATACAAAAAACAAAAAACAAACAAACAAAAAAATTAGCCAGGCATGGTGGCGCATGCCTGTAATCCTAGCTACTCAGGAGGCTGAGGCAGGAGAATCACTCAAACGCAGGAGGCGGAGGTTGCAGTGAGCCAAGATCGTGCCATTGCACTCCAGCCTGGGCAACAAGAATAAAACTGTCTCAAAAAAAAAAAAAGAACAGGAGTTGGCCGGGCACAGTGGCTCACACCTGTGATCCCAGCACTTTGGAAGGCCAAGGCTGGAAGATGACTTGAGCCCAGAAGTTTTGAGACCAAACTGGCTAACATAATGAGACCTTGTCTCTATCAAAAATAAACAAAATCAACTGGGCATGGTGGTGCGTGGTTTGCTTGACCCTAGGTGGTCAAGGTTACAGTGAGCCATGATGGAGCCACTGCACTCCAGCCTAGGCAACAGAGTGAGATCCTGTCTCAAAAAAAAAAAGAAAGAGGCCGGGCGTGGTGACTCAAGCCTGTAATCCCAGCACTTTGGGAGGCCAAGACGGACGGGCAGATCACAAGGTCAGGAGATCGAGACCATCCTCGCTAACACGGTGAAACCCCGTCTCTACTAAAAAATACAAAAAAAAAAAAACACTAGCCAGGCGAGGTGGCAGGCGCCTGTAGTCCCAGCTACACGGGAGGCTGAGGCAGGAGAATGGTGTAAACCCAGGAGGCGGAGCTTGCAGTGAACCGAGATCGGGCCACTGCACTCCAGCCTGGGCGACAGAGCGAGACTCCATCTCAAAATAAATAAATAAATAAATAAATAAGAAAGAAAGAAAAAGAAAGGAAAAGAAAGAATGAAAAGAAAAGAAAAAGAAAAAGAAAAGAAAGAAAACAGTTGGCCAGAGGTGGATATAAGCCTGGAAAGCCAAACCGGAGACTACATGGACTTGACTCAGTCATGAGGAACTGGTCTGTCTTGCGTGAGTGAAGACAGAGCCTTCGGAGGGACAAGGCTGAAGAGGACATGGAGGGAAGCATGGGCATCCTCAGACCTCTACACTCTTGCTCTCCCTCTCAGCCAGACCCTCCCAAGTCTCCAATTCCCTTTATCCAAGTCTCAACTCCTTTTGTCTCTACTGCCTAGTATGTGTCTAACGAAAGCAAGTGCTTAATAACTCAGAAACAGGGAAATCTATGATATGGTGCATCCCTGGTGTTGTGGGAGGAGACTTGGCTTTTCCTCCCCCACACCCCAAAGCCTAGTACTCATTCAGTGCCAATAAAGAGCTGTCGTGGCTGGGCGTGGTGGCTCATGTCTGTAATCCTAGCACTTTGGGAGACTGAGGTAGGTGGATCACGAGCTCAAGAGATCGAGACCATCCTGGCCAACATGGTGAAACCCCATCTCTACTAAAAAGACAAAAATTAGCTGGGCGTGGTGGCGGGCGCCTGTAATCCAGCTACTTGGGAGGCTGAGGCAGGAGAATCGCTTGAACCCAGGAGGTGGAGGTTGCAGTGAGCCGAGATCATGCCACTGCACTCCAGCCTGGTGACAGAGTGAGACTCTGTCTCAAAAAAAAAAAAAAAAAGAGCTGTCACTCATCCAATCAGGCAAATATCTATTGAGCATCCACTCTGACTAGGACTGTGCTGCTGAATCCTTACAACCTACGAGTAAGTGATTTCTGTTTCATTTTACAAGCGGGCAAATACATGCTCTACATCACACAGCTGTCCAGAAAGGGAGTCATGGTCTGCCTGATACCTGGCTCCACACAGAACTCAAGAAAGGTTCTGGCAACCCATAGGGGCCCTAGGGTCCTGACCCTGAGCAGGCGCAGATGACTTAGAGACGGTCATATCATGTCCTTGCACCTGTTCATTCTGGAAGTAGATCCTCCTAACAAGCTGCAGTGTGTCTAACCACTGAGCTCAAAGACCAAGAGCAGCTGCAGGTTGGGAAGGGGACCCTGGTGCTATAGTAGGCATCCTGACCACAGCAGGAAGAGTGAATGGGTGGCCTGACAGAAGGCCAGGGACAAAACTATTGGAGGCAGACATGGGCCCTCAGGGACAGTGGTTCTGTTACATCTCATTCCAAGTCTAACAGCCATTAATGTAGGAGAGACTCTGCTATGTTCAGTGTGTGCCACTTAAGAAAGCAGGGAGCAGCTGGGTGCGGTGGCTTAAGCCTGATATCCCAGCACTTTGGGAGGCCGAGACAGGCGGATCACGAGGTCAGGAGATCGAGACCATCCTGGCTAACACGGTGAAACCCCGTCTCTACCAAAAAATACAAAAAACTAGCCGGGCGAGGTGGCAGGCGCCTGTAGTCCCAGCTACTCGGGAGGCTGAGGCAGGAGAATGGCGTAAACCCGGGAGGCCGAGCTTGCAGTGAGCTGAGATCCGGCCACTCCACTCCAGCCTGGGCGACAGAGCGAGACTCCGTCTCAAAAAAAAAAAAAAAGAAAGAAAGAAAGCAGGGAGCCTGGGCAACATAGCGAGACCGTGTCTCCACTAAAAAATAAAAAATTAGCCAGGCATGGTGACACATGCCTGTACTCCCAGCTACTTGGGAAAGCTGAGGTAGAAGGATCACCTGAGCCTGGGAGATTGAGGCTGCAGTGGGTCATGATCGTGCCACTGCAATCCAACCTGGGTGACAGAGTGAGACCCTGTCTTAAAAAAAGAAAAGGAGCTGGGCATGGTGGCTCATGCATGTAATCTCAGTACTTTGGGAGGCCGAGGCAAGAGGATCACTTGAGCCCAGGAGTTCAAGACCAGCCTGGGAAACATGGCAAAACCCTTTCGCTACAAAAGAAACAAAAATTAGCTAAGTGTGGTGGTGCATGCCAGTAGCCCTAGATATTTGGGGGGCTGAGGTGGAAGGATTGTTTCAGCCTTGGGAGGTCAAGGCTGCGGTGAGCTGTGTTTGGACCACTGAACTCCAGCCTGAGCAACAGAGCAAGACCCAGTCTCAAAAAGAAAAAGAAAAAGAAAAAAAAAAAAAAAAAGGAAAGAAGGAAAGAAAGGAAAGGAAGCAAGCAAGCAGGGAAGTGAGACTAATATATTCCAGAAGTGTATTATGCAATGTTTAAAATAAGGTGTTGAAGCATTTCCGTCTCTGCCATCAAGAAACCCTAGTCACCCAGAAAGCCTTATTTACTAAGGGCCCTGAATGGCTGACATCTGCCTATGCTGAGGGTACTTCAAAAGGCCTAGCAGGGGTTCAAGCACTGGCTCCACCTCGGAAACCAGGCCCAAGAAATCGCTAAGTAAACCCAAGAAAAAGTGTATGTTATCACCCACCAGAGCAAGTTCTGACAACACATCCTGTGGCAGGGATTTGGAAATAGCAGTTATTGGCTCCTTTGGGAACTCTTACTGACTTGACCACAAATAGCTTCCCAGATAAAATCGGGCTAAAGGCCAGGCACGGTGGCTCACACCTGTAATCCCAGCACTTCGGGAGGCCGAGGCGGGTGGATCACGAGGTCAGGAGTTCGAGACCAGCCTGACCAACATGGTGAAACCCCACCTCTACTAAAAATACAAAAATTAGCCAGGCACGGTGGCACGCGCCTGTAATCCCAGCTACTTAGAAGGCTGAGGCAGGAAGATCGCTTCAACCCGGGAGGCGGAGGTTGCAGTGAGCCGAGATTGCGCCACTGCACTCCAGCCTAGGCGACAGAGTGAGACTCCTTCTCAAAATCAATCAATCAGTCAATCAATCAATCAATAGGGCTAAAGTATATGCCAGTGCAAAATGCAACCAACAAAGCGAATACAGGAGCTGGGGTCGGGAGGACGAGGCAAAGGACAGACAGAAAAACGGCCAGTTAAGTGGTCACCTGCTCACAGGGGCTGTACCTGGACAGGGGCCCTGCAGCTCCAGCCAGCTGACATGAGAAGAGTCCAGCTCTGGCCTGGGCCCTCAAGCACCCCCACCACACTTGGGAGTCTTCAGGTGTAAAGAGAAGTGGCTTCATGGGGTTTCCCTAAGACTCAGACCAGCCCTACAATGCTGCAAACCAAAACCTGGCTCACAAAGGTCCCAGGCTCTCCAGCACAGGCCTTAACTTCGTTGGCTGCTGGGTGCGGGGACCCTTCTCTTTGCTCACCTACATGTCCTAATTTTCCTTAAATATCTTTATTGAATGTTTCAACTACAAAATGTATTCACTCTAATACATTTAAACAATAGAAGAGTACATAAAAAGTCAACATTGAAATCATCCCCCTCCCAGCCTCTATAAATCCCTCTCCCCAGAGGTTGTCACTCATGACAACATGGCACCTATGCTTCCAAAAACATGTGTATGTCCATCTGGTAGTCTACCAAGATGGGATTATATGTAACGCTTTGCAACTTTTCACCTAACAGTATATTTCTAAATCAGCCCTTATGGAACTTCATGCTTTTGAGCACTCTCTCGTAGTATTCCATTTTAAGAACAGACCATGGTTTATTTAACCAGACCATAACCAAATCACCGGATATTCCATTGGTTCTAATAGTTCGCTGTTACCAACAAGGCTGGCGTAAACACCTCTGTACATGCTATCCCATGCTAATCTACGGGATACAACCTTATAAGTTGGGTTGCAGGGTCAAACGGTATATGCATGCAGTGTTTTGACAAAGGGGTGACAATGTATACCCCTTGGAGAGTCTACACCAGGTCATCCTTCTACCAACTTTTTGGAATTAAAAAATTATATTTAGTCAAAAAGAAAACAAGAAAACAAAAAACCACCATGCCCCAGCATCATGCAGGAAGAGACATGGCAGGAATCTGGAGGGAGAGCCCGGCTGTCCCTCTCTCTGCTCCACTTGCCAAACTGGGCTCCATGCCAGGTGTCCTTGTTAGGCCACACTTGTGTCCACTTGGCCCACAGTTAAGGCTGCTCTCTAGCCTCCTGGCAGGACTTGTGGGCAGAGCTAGGCTTCCAAGGCAGGCTTGCCCTGGCTACAAGCCAACAGATGGCCTGGTGCGGGCCTAACTGCCGCCAGCCAGTGTACTGGTGACTTCCAGGTTAATATCTTTAGTGTTACTTCCCCACACAGCCACCTGCCTGCTGGACTCCCTCAGACATTTGAGATAGAACACTTCCCTCCCACTCCCCAATCTGCTCCCCTAACCTTCCTCCCCCTTCTCTGGTAGCCCCCATCTCAAAAAGAGCTCCAGCATCCACCCAGTCATTTATTAAGCCAACAGCCTGACTTCTAACCCCCTTCACCCCACATCTAATAAAAACTGGCCCAATCTTGTGGTTTTCATCTCCCAAGCTGATCTCTGACCCGGTCCTTCATCCCCCCTCATTTCACTCCTACCCTAGTTAGTCCATATTCTCCTACCTGGAGAGCTGCAAGAGCGGCTAGCAAGTGTCCTGCTTCTGGCCTGTTCCTGCAAATCCATCCTCTAGAGCCTCAGAGCAAGTTTCTTTTTTGTTTATAACTGACCTGTAACAATTGCACATATTTATAGGATAAATGTGATATTTTGATACACATATACCCCGTGTAATGATCAACTCAGGGTAATTAGCATATCCATCAACTCAAACATTTATTATTTCTTTGTTTTTGAGACAGAGTCTCATTTTGTTGCCCAGACTGGAGTACTGTGGGGTGATCCTGGCTCACTGCAACCTCTGCCTCCTGGGTTCAATTCTCCTGCCTCACCCTCCCAAGTAGCTGGGGATTACAGGCATGTGCCACCACGCCCGGCTAATTTCTGTGTTCTCAGTAGATTTGGGGGTTTCACCATGTTGCCCAGGCTGGTCTCAAACTCCTGACCTCAAGCGATCTAACTGCCTCAGCCTCCTAAAGTGCTGGGATTACAGATATGAGCCACCATATGTGGCCTATTATTTCTTTGTGTTGAGAACATTCAAAATCCTCTCTTATAGCAGTTTAAAAATATATAATATTGTTAAATATAGTCACCCTATGGTATGGAATAGAACTTATTTCTCCTATCTGTGATTTTGTACATATTAATCATCCTCTCCCTCAGAGCAAGTTTCTTTTTTAAAAAAAATTAATTATTATTATTATTATTTTTTTCCAGACAGGGTCTCTCTCTGTCACCCAGGCTGGATTGCAGTGGTGTGATCACAGCTCACTGCAGCCTCAACCTCCCAGGCTCAAGTGACCTTCCCACCTCAGCTTCCCATATTATTAATTTTTAAGAGATTGGGCGGGGGGGGGGGGGTCTCACTATGTTGCCCAGGCTGGTCTCAAACTCCTGGGCTCAAGTGATTCTCTTACCTCAGCCTCTTAAGTGGCTGAGATTACAGGCGTCAGCCACCATGCCAGGCCCAGTGAGCTTCTAATTGTATCACACCACCAACCCTACCTCCTCCACAATTCCCCATTTCTTCACCCACTGAGGGGTTAAGTTCCCACACTGGCTCATGATAGCAAGATGCCAAACCTCCCCCCTGCCTAGCCCTAGCTTCCATTCCTGCTCTGGGGCCTCATCCTCACAGGCTGCAGCAGCAGCAAGCTGGAGGGGAGCAACGAGTGCAGCAGGCTGCCAGACACCACAAACAACCTGTGCCAGTTCATCCGCCACTGAGCTTCGGGGTCTCCTCGTGCAGCAATGACACTGCCCAGGGCAGTGGGGCCAACATGAGGGAAAAACCCTAGGATTGTGTGGGGCCCAGGATCTCACAACTCAACATGCTCATTCCCTTCCTTCCACAGAGTAAATGCTCCTTCCATTATTGCCTTCTGCACACCCTTCTCCCAATGCCCTCCCCCAGCCCCCAACTCCCCTCTCTCACTTGTACTCACTAGATTGCCAGTACCATGTCATCTCTTCCTTTGGATCACATTTGACTCAGAGGAATTTAGGACTGAGCTAAGCTCATCTTGCTGTCCAAGTTGTGGTCATCTAATTTCACCAATTCAATAGAGTTTCCTTTGACAAACAAAATGAAACGTATAAACTATTTCCAGGCAAGACCATACACAGACACTCCTAAACAAGACATTTCCTACACATTAACCTTAACAAGAATCTCTTTTTAAATTTTTACCATAACTCTCATCCTTCCTGAGCAATATGTCCTTCTAAGATACCCACAGCCTTCCAGGAACCAGCCCAATGCATCTATCCAGACCTCGCTGCTGCAAACCCTCGACACACTCTACTTTCTCCTTCCACCTCCCAAGGCTGCTCTCATGCACGAGGCAGTTTCGTGTTTCTGAGACTACTGCCATTCCTTCTCCCTAGGCTCTTCCCACCTCTTGGCCTGGCTAATTTGGGGCTAGGGGGTGCGGGCGGCAACAGCTTTACTGAAATATAATTCATTTGCCATACAATTTGCCAACTTAAAGTGTACAATTCATGGTTTTTAGTATAGTCGCAGAATTGTGCAACGGCCCCCACAATCAGTTTCAGGACTTTTTTTTTTTTTTTTTTTTTTTTTTAGATGGAGTCTCACTCTGTCGCTCAGGCTGTAGTGCAGTGGTACAATCTCAGCTCATTGCAACCTCCGCCTCCCGGGTTCAAGCGATTTTCCTGCCTCAGCCTCCCAAGTAGCTGGGATTACAGGTGCCCGCGACTATGCCCAGCTAATTTTTTGTGGTTTTGTTTGTTTGTCTGAGACGGAGTCTCGCTCTGTCTTCCAGGCTGTAGTGCAGTGGTGCAATCTGGGCTCACTGCAAGCTCCACCTTCCGGGTTCACACCATTCTCCTGCCTCAGTCTCCCGAGTAGCTGGGACTACAGGCGCCCACCACCATGCCTGGCTAATTTTTTGTATTTTTAGTAGAGACAGGGTTTCACTGCATTAGCCAGGATGGTCTCGATCTCCTGACCTCGTGATCTGCCCACCTCGGTCTCCCAAAGTGCTGGGATTACAGGCATGAGCCACCACACCCAGGCAATTTTTTGTATTTTTAGTAGAGATGGGAGTCTCACCATGTTGGCCAGGCTGGTATCGAACTCCTGACCTCATGATCCCCCGGACTCGGCCTTCCAAAGTGCTGCGATTATAGGCATGCGCCACCACGCCTGGCCAGTTTTAGGACATTTTTATCACCCCAAAAAGAAAGCCCATACCCATTAACTGTCACCCACCACATAATACATCCCCTCCCTACCTACTGTGCACTCAATGCCATTTTGATGGTCACCCAGTTTGCCTATTAGACAGGCACACCTGCCCTAAGCAAGACCTGTGTGACATATTTGTATTAGCCACTCAAGGCCCACCATGGCACCTGTCTCCTAGGAGCGATGGCAGAGAATGACCACAGGGGAAAAGCGGGCCTCTCCAACTATTCACTTGGTCCCAGGCCCTGTGCTTACACTTCACAAACATCTCAGAGACCCTAATATTATTCCCATTTTACAGCTGAGGACAAATGACTTGCCCAAGGTCACAAAGCCAATTAAGTGGCTGCACTGGGATCAGTTCATCAGTAAGGTCTTCTCTAACTATCTAGACATTGTCTCTGCCCATCCACTGCTGTCACCTTCTAGCCTCACCTTCTGCTGTTCTCATTAAGGTCTCCTATGACCTCTGAACAGCAAAACCAAATGGAAGGCTGACTTTATCAATCTCTTGGCCACATTTGGCACTCACTACCTCATTTATTTTCAGGCTCTCCTTTGGGGCTACTCACATTTCAGGGAATGCCTTTGGCCTTTTTGGCAGGACCATCATCTTCCCCCAAGTCCTTTGATCAACTGAAGCACCTCCTGGGGGAGGGTCCCATCTTCAGCCTCGACTCTTCTGATTCCATGGTTATCTCTTGGGGACCATGGACACACTGCTACCTCAATTTCCAAAGTTCAGAACTGTCACAACTGAGCACCAAAAATAATCTTCGTATCTCTACTCAGATGGCTCACAGATCCCTCAATTTCATCTTCTCACTCCTCCAACCTGTTCCTTCTCCTACATGTCACCGTCATTTCATTTTGCCACCTACACAGTTGCCTAAGCCAGAGATGAGGACATCGACTTTGACTTATTCTTCCCCCAGCCTTCTTACCCAACCCTCAAGTCCTATCAATTCCCCTTCCTTAAATTCTCCTACAATACTCCCAGCCAATGCTTGAGGTCAGGCTCACCCCCAGCCTGAATTACTATAAGAACCTGCAAACTGTTCTTTCCACCTCCAGGGTGGCCTCTGCCTTCAAATTGCAGGTATCCTCTAAAGTACAAGTCTAATAGTTTTACCATCCCATCCCCTGCACTCAGGACAGAGTCCTGTCTATGGTTTTTACGATCCTTCAAGAGCTAATCTCTCCTTAACTTTCCAGTCACACTCCTAACCACCCCACAATCAGTCTGTGCTAAACGACTTGCCACACCATCAACATTTGCATCTGCAGTTTCATGTGACATTGTGACTGGTGATTGGCCAAGCCCAGCCTGGAGTCTCTCTTCTTCTTGCATAAAATTGTCTCTTGTGAAATAATGTTGAAAGGCACAAAGAGATGTAATGGACAGAAGACAAATGAATCAGGGTAGAGAGGGATAAAAGTGTTCTGGACAACAGCCAGCACATCATATACAGGCGCTTCAACCATGGCCTCCAAGGATCTAACTCTCTGGCTGAGAAGAACAAT
The DNA here is from genome assembly GCF_003255815.1 of Theropithecus gelada. Taxonomy (NCBI): domain Eukaryota; kingdom Metazoa; phylum Chordata; class Mammalia; order Primates; family Cercopithecidae; genus Theropithecus; species Theropithecus gelada. The sequence goes on from NC_037688.1 coordinate 25,261,999, forward strand.
CTTCAGGACCATTAGCTCACATGGAAGTTGAGAAGGACACAGGACTCCTCTTGAGTGTTAATTATATTTCTTTACAACAGGAGGGAGATGTCCTGACTGGCCCAAGTATCAGGTAGAGCTCCCATTCCAAATTAGGAAACTGGCATTCTGGTACTCATCAGCTGAAGCACTGCTACATAATCCAGCAAGCCATTTGCTTCTCTGTAATTTCCAAGTTTCTGAGTAAGAGAAGAGCTAAACTATCCATGGGAAAAACCAAGAATGACGTCCAATACAGTATCAATGAGAACCCCACATGACTCGGATTATGGTCTCTAAATATAACTTTTTAATAAAAAGAACCAAGTCTCCTAAGAGGAATGAAGACTCTAGGTCTGGGTCAAGAAATGTTCAAGGTAAGATTAGAACATATGGGCATCTCAGGCCAGACGGAGTGGCTCACACCTATAATCCCAGCACTTTGGGAGGCCGAGGTGGGTGGATCACCTGAGGTCAGGAGTTCAAGACCAGCCTGGCTAACATGGTGCAATCCTGTCTCTACTAAAAATTAGCCAGGCGTGGTAGCGTAGGTCTGTAGTCCCAGCTACTCAGGGGGCTGAGGCAGGAAAATCACTTGAATCCAGGTTGCAGTGAGCTGAGAATGTGCCACTGCACTCCAGCCTGGGTAAGAAAACAAGATTCCATTCCAAAAAAAAAAAAAGAAAAAAAAAAACAAAAAACAGATATCTCAGATAGTAAGGAAACTTTCAATGGCTACAGGGTTACATAAAAAAGACTTGGCAGTCAACTGAAAAAGCTTCCACTGACCAAGAGACAATTTAAGCATCAATAAGATTAATCAATTGAAACATAATACATACATTAAAATCCATTAGTGTGTTATAATACTAAACAAATCTCTTGGTTGGTTTAGTCACAAAACCTCATTAGTCATTTTTGGAGGATGTTGGTGAAACAACTCATTATTTTGAAACCTGGTAACTACTGGAAAGAATCAAGCATTTATCGTAAACTCTCCTATACAGACTGTATCTCAGGATAACTAAGTAGTTGATTACTGGAAGTTTACAGGCATAGAAGTAGTCAAGCTGGCAACTACAGAAGGAAACAGAATTAGAATAGCACTGTTTTGCAACCCCCAATGAAATGATGGCTCCAGTCAATAAATGTCAATTATTCCTTACACCATAAAAAGAGAAACTAGGTATTATGTGCCTCCCAATAGAAGTACAAACATTGGCTGGTTGCAGTGGCTCACGTCTGTAATCCTGACACTCTGGGAGGCTGGGTGGATCACCTGAGGTCAGGAGTTCCAGACCAGCCTGGCCAACATGGCGAAACCCCGTCTCTAATAAAAGTACAAAAAAACTAGCCAGGTGGCAGGTGCCTGTAATCCCAGCTACTTGGCAGGCTGAGGCAGGAGAATTACTTGAACCTGGGAGGCAGAGGTGGCAGTGAGCCGAGATCGCGCCATTGCACTCCAGCCTGGGTGACAGAGTGAGACTCTGTCTCAAAAAAAAAAAAAAAAGTACAAACACCACCTATTAAGTATTCACACACCAAAAAAGAAGTACAAATATCACCTATTAAGTATTCACAAAAAAAAAAAAAAGAATTGAACCAAAATCTGAGCAAGCCTCTACATCTACTACTAATTGGGACAGAGGAACAAGTTCAACTAAATATCAGAGATGGGATCAGTAAAATCGAGATGGATGGAAAATCTATAAATCAAGTAATCTAACTTCAATCTATATATTAAAATACTTGAGAGAGTATCAACTGAAATGTAGGGATCACATCTGGATCCCAACTGAAACAAATAAATCATATTTTAAAAATTTGAGACAATCAGGGAAATTTGAACACTAAATGGATATCTGATTACATTAACAAATTACTGTTTTTAAGGAAGGAGGAATAATATCTTTTTTTAAAATACTCATGACTTTTTTCAGAGATGCTGAAATATTTACAACTGAAATGATATGCTATCTGGGACTTACTTCTGAATAATTTGGGAGTGGGGGTATAAATGGAGCTAGTATTGAAACAAGACAGATAATTATTCTATCAATAAGAATTTATTATTGTTGTAGTTAGATGATTATTACTTAGGGGCTTATATTATTGCTTCTTATTTGCATATGTTTGACAGTATCCATAATAAACAGTTTTAAAGAGAAATGAGGAAGGTGAAATTCTGGAGGGTACAGGTACAAACAATACTGAAAACAAGAGCTACCATTTACCTAGTGCTTACTCTATCCTTGGTGCTGGGCTAAGTGTTTTACACATTGTAGCTTCTTGACATTTCACAACCTGTATGAGATAGGTGCTGTTAACATACCTGTTGAAAAACCCAAGGTCCAGAAGTGTTAAATAGGTTGTCTAAAGTAGTCCAGTAATTGGCAGGATTGTGATTCAAACCCAAGTTTGCCTAACTCCAAAGTCCACCACACTTTGTGCATCAAGTGCTGGAGGGATGGCTTGCACGAGGGATATGAAGGATAGAAATGTGTGTGAATGGGCCGGGCGCGGTGGTTCACACCTGTAATCTCAGCACTTTGGGAGGCTGAGACGGGCGGATCATGAGGTCAGGAGATTGAGACCATCTTGGCTAACACGGTGAAACCCCGTCTCTGCTAAAAAAAATACAAAAAATTAGCCGGGCGTGGTGGCGGGCGCCTATAGTCCCAGCTACTCGGGAGGCTGAGGCAGGAGAATGGCGTGAATCCGGGAGGTGGAGCTTGCAGTGAGCGGAGATCGCGCCACTGCACTCCAGCCTGGGCAACAGAGCAAGACTCCGTCTCAAAAAAAAAACAAAAAAAACAAAAAAAACAAAAGAAATGTGTGTGAATGGCCAAGCATGGTGGCTCACACCTGCAATCTCAGTACTTTGGGAGGCCAAGGTGGGTGGATCACTTGAGGTCAGGAGTTCGAGACCAGCCTTGCCAATATGGCAAAATCCTCTCTACTAAAAACACAAAAATTAGCCGGGCATGGTGGCACATGCCTGTAATCCCAGCTACTCGTGAGGCTGAGGCATGAGAATGGCTTGAACTGGTGAGGTGGTGATTGCCGTGAGCGGAGATCGCACCACTGCACTCCAGCCTGGGTGACAGGGCTAGACTCTGTCTCAGAAAAGAAAAGAAAAGAAAAGAAAAGAAAGAAATGTGTGTGAAAGAGCAAAGGATCCCTGAATGCCACACTAAAGATATGGATGGTGGGCTGGGCACAGTGGCTCACGCTTTTAATCCCAGCACTCTGGGAGACTGAGGCCAGCAGATCATGAAGTCAGGAGAGCGAGACCATCCTGGCTAACACAGTGAAATCCTGTCTCTACTAAAAATACAAAAAATTAGCCAGGAGTGGTGGCGGGCACCTGTAGTCCTAGCTACTCGGGAGGCTGAGGCAGAAGAATGGCATGAACCTGGGAGGCGGAGCTTGCAGTGAGCCGAGATTGCGACACTGCACTCTACCTTGGGTGACAGAGCCAGACTCCGTCTCAAAAAAAAAAAAAAAAAAGATATGGATGGTTTTCTACAAGAGGTGAGGCAGGGGGCGGGCGGTGGGTGCCTATGTTGAGCAGTGTTATAGGAAAAGTGTGTAGAAAGAATGGCCTAACAGGTTTATGGGGGATGATAGAGGGTCCCCTGGGAAGATGGTAAAAACCCTGTGCCCCCAGAAGCTCTGTTACAGGAGAGTAGACAGCAGCAGGAGTGAGGAAAGTCAAGAAGAGAAACAACCAACTGAATGTCTATTGATGATCAACGATGTTCACCTTAGATTTAGGCAAATAAAGACCTTCAACAAGTCCCAGGAAGTCCACAAAACTCATATTAAGCTCCAACTGTGTGCTAGGCCTTGTCCCAGGCAGCCTACCTCTATTTCTCCCCTTTTTCCCACAGTAAGGTCAACCGGTTGCTGGCGGAGGCCTACAACCCAGCATCCTAAAGTGCTCTCCTTCCCCACCTCTACTCACATAAGTAAGGTAAACAACTTTTCTTGCATATGTACATTAACATCATAAAACCTACAATTATTATTATTTTTTTTTTTTTTTGAGACGGAGTCTCACTCTGTTGCCCAGGCTGGAGTGCAGTGGAGCGATCTTGGCTCACCGCAAGCTCTGCTTCCCGGGTTCACGCCATTCTCCTGCCTCAGCCTCCTAAGTAGCTGGGACTACAGGCGCCCGCCACCACGCCCAGCTCATTTTTTTGTATTTTTTTTTTTTTAGTAGAGACGGGGTTTCACCATGTTAGTCAGGATGGTCTTGATCTCCTGACCTCGTGATCCACAGATGGTCTCAATCTCCTGACCTCGTGATCCGCCCGCCTCGGCCTCCCAAAGTGCTAGGATTACAGGCGTGAGCCACCGCGCTCAGCTGTATATCTACAATTATTGTCGATTTTTTTTTTCAGATGGGGTCTTGCTCTGTTGCCCAGGCTGGAGTGCAGTGGTGCAGTCTTGGCTCACTGCAACCTCCGCCTCCCGGGTTCAAGCAATTCGAGTAGCTAGGATTACAGGCGCCTGCCACCACGCCCAGCTAATTTTTTGTATCTTGAGTACAGACAGGGTTTCACCCTTTTGGTCAGGCTGGTCTCGAACTCCTCCCCTCATGATCCACCCGCCTTGGCCTCCCAAAATGCTGGGATTACAGGCGTAAGCCATCGCGCCCGGCCTGTACTGCAGATTTACATTAAAATCATAACATCTATAATTATTGTATTTTAACGGTAAGTTTTCTATTTTAAAGGTATTTATTTTCACTTTACTGGTCTAGTTTGCAAGGTAAACAATAAACTATTTTTTTCTTTGAGCTCACTTTTAACCTCAAGAAGTTTCTGATGAGAAAATGTTCTCCAGTGGGTGAATCATCAGGCCATCCTCCCCCTACCCAGCTACCAATCACGAGGCTACCAGTACCTCTGCTCGAGTACCACTTGAGGATCAGGGATCCCCTCACATCCGGGCCACCCTTCCCTTCCCTACCACCTGGAGCGGGAGTGGTTGGCAAAGACTGGAATTAGGGGCATCTCTAACTCAGTACATCTGTTGGAGCTGTGCCTCAGAATACAACGCCACTCGAGCTGTGTGCTGAGAAGAAAGGGGAACTGGGTTTCTCATCACTCTTGTGCTCAGAAACCCTGTCCCAACAGGCATCCCCCTCGCTGAGGGGGTGGGATTAATTGGCCAAATACTTGTATATGAACTTCCAGATCTGCAAGGGCCACCCTTGTTCTTTCAAACATTGCCTTCGGGAGATACTGCCCAGCCAGCGGTTCAGAGTTGGGAGAAAACCCTCGCTAAACTGGCTCAGCAATTCCCCAGGAAGGCTCACCCCGCAGGACAACGCGAAGACACAATGATCCCAAAGACCTTAGTGTCTTGGTGGGGGGGAGGGGGAAGAGGTGGGGGGCTTTTCCGCTTAGCTTTCCTAAGCGTTGCCACGGGACAGCTCTCGGGCTACGTCAGGGTAAAGAGGCCTATATGGCCACACCTCGCACCGACCAGCTACCCCCGAAAGACCTTCTCCTTCCAAACTGCAGGGTGAGCACAGCGAGAGAAAAGGTGGCATAAGCAGAGGCGAACAACTGCGGTTCTTAAAGCCTTGTTTGCGTTTGGGCCCGCGCCGAGTCACAGCTAGAGGTAGATCCCGCTCCCGCGCGTCCGCTATCAGCCCCGGGATTCCCAGAGAGGCCTCTCAGGCCCTTCAAGACCCCCCGCTTCCGGCTTCCTGGCCCACACCTCTGAACCCTCAGGTCCTGGCCAGCCTCCATCCCCGCCTTTCGCGGCCCCGGCTCACCCTCGAGCGTCTCGCACTGCACCAGGTTGAGGTAGTCGGCCTGGCTGAGCACCCCGGCCTTCAGGCCGCGCACCAGTCCCTCCAAGTAGCCATTGTCCACGTTAAAGTAAAGCTCCGGGAAGAACGACATGGCTGCTGCGGGAGCGGCGGGACCAGAGAACCTGGACCGGCTGGCACGAATCGCGACTCCCAAATCAGCTGACGCCGCGTCTTCAGTGGGCTGTCAAGCGCGTCAGGTGACGCGCAAGCGCCTCACGTGACCACAAGGGGGCGTGGCTCTGAGCAGCTCCCGGCTTCCGGGTGGCTGCGCGGAAGCGCGGCGCAGGCGTGGGCTGGGGACGGTCCTATGGCGCCTGCGCACTAAAAAGAGGACGTTTGGCCCGGCGCGGTGGCTCAAGCCTGTAATCCCAGCACTTTGGGAGGCCGAGGCGGGTGGATCACGAGGTCAGGAGATCGAGACTATCCTGGCTAACATGGTGAAACCCCGTCTCTACTAAAAATACAAAAAATTAGCCGGGCACGGTGGCGGGCGCCTGTAGTCCCAGCTACTTGGGAGGCTGAGGCGGGAGAATGGCGTGAACCCGGGAGGCGGAGCTTGCAGTAAGCCGAGATCACGCCACTGCACTCCAGCCTGGGAGACACAGTGAGACTCCGTCTCAAAAAAAAAAAAAAAAAAAAGAAGAGGACGTTTGGGGCCGGCCGCGTGGTGGCGCCCGCGGCCGCAGGGATTTGACTGGACCCTCTACCTTTCCCGGTTTTGCTGCACTTGGCGCTGCAGGGGCGGGCGGGGCAAAGAAAGGAGCCAGCCTTTCTCAAGCTTGCAAAGTTTTCAAACTGCTGGGCTAGCCTCCTCCCCAGAGGGAAACTGAGGTCTGATAGAGGCAGGAGAATAGGGTCTAGAGGCGGGGAACTTGAGGCCAATACGTGCTGAATTCTGAAACTGAATCAAGGGAAAACACCAAGGTCTGGGGGCAGGGAACGTGAGGCCAACTAAGGCGAACTTCCTAAAGCTAAACCAAAAAGAAAAGCCCCATCCCCCCATGTCCGAGTAACAAAGGATCAAAAGCCACTGTCCCCACAAACCTTCCCCATCCACCAAGTCTCATTTGAAAGGGAGAGTGCCTTGGATTGGCTGCGGGCCAAGCATGGGCCATCCCTTCATCTGCATAGGGCGCCAATTCTCCTCAGCTTTATTTGTGCCTAGTGTTCCACTATTGGAACGCTAAGCATATGGGAGTTATTTATATCCTACTGCTCAAGGTAATCGCCAAGGTCTGATTGCAAAAATGCAAAAGATTGCAACCTCAGGCATAAATGGGTTAATTAGCCATGGACCAAACCCTTCATCCAGATAAGGGGTAACGGACAGGGACCGCAAAAGGAGTACTTAAAACCCAGAAAACTTTGTAACTGGGCCCCTTGAGCCTCTTGCTCAGGCCCACTCCCACCCTGCGGGAGTGCTTTCTCGCTTTAACAAATCCCTGCTTTCTGCTTCCTTCCTGTGTGTCATTCCTTTGTTACTTTCTGGGTTTTGTTCAATTCTTTGTTCAAGACGCTAAGGACCTGAACAACGCACACTCCCCGCCTTCCCTCTGGTAACAGGATGAGGGGCAGGCATTGTGTGGAAGTAGCAGCAAGCAAGCCCTGGAGCCTAAGGCGTATTCATTAGCCAGGAGTGATAGCCCCTGTGCCATGCTGCGTCCTGCTTTCCAAACCACACTTGCTGTACAAGATTTTTGAAAGCTGGAGTGCGGTTCTTCTCTACTTTTCCCAGGGGCGCCAGGACCCCTAAAAGCGCCTGTGTATGTGCCTCCTATGTTGGGGTAGCCCGGGCCCTGGAATAAGAGTATGTGTGGCTTCTTGGCTTGGCGACACTCCCACCCCCTCCATGAACCCTCCCTCTTTTGACGGCCACGTTTGAAATAATCACAGCCTTGGGGTTGGTCCCATCCTTTATTCGCATTTGCTTGCCCCTACGCTAGCCCTGACCCTGACGTTGGCCAGCTAGGTGTGGCTGCAGGGGTTCATGGCAGTACCCAGCTTGCGGCAGTAGCAGAAGGCGTTGAAGAAGCGGCAGTAGCATGTGGCACAGGGGTCACAGCAAGGCACCTGCTGTCCCAGGCAGGACTCATGCAGCCTTACGCAGCGACGTGAGGAGCGGGGCTCGCGGTCCTGCGAGTCTAGTACCTGTGGGTGTGGGGAACCAGGAATGTGGGCACAGGCCTCTAACTACAGGTCCAGGGACCTTACCTGTCCCAACCTGTGCAGGATGGCAATGGAGCATGGGGAGAGGTGGAGCTGGGGAGAGGAGCTAATACCCAATGCCCCCTCCCAAGGGCCACCACCTTACCCTTTTCCCCGAGCAGTTACCTCTGCCAAGGCCTGAGCCTCCTGCAACAGATCCTCTTCTGCCAGTTCTGCAGTTGTCTTCTTCAGTGGGGCCCGCAGGCCCAGGCCTGGGGCAGAGGATGTGAGGGCAGGAACCCCCCCAAGCACAAAGCACCCACCTCCCATGGGAGGGTTTGGGAAGGGAGAAAGAGGGTTTATGCCAGGGGAGACAATTTGTGGCCAGAGGGTATTCAGGCCCCGCCCAGTCCCACCCTTGCTCACACTGACCTGGGAGCTCTGGGAACAGGGCCTGGTCAGGCCTTCTGATGCCCTCCAGGGGGGCCAACCCCATCTGGGCTCCTTGCGTGGCAGGCAGTGCCAGCAGCAGGGCACAGCTCAGCAGTGCTGCAGTCAGCATGGCCTGGCTCAGCAGGAAGACGCACCACTTAGTCCCTCCTAATCCTTGGAGTCCCCTCTAGATGCCCAGATAGAGACCCCACAGAGAGGAGGAGTCCCTGCCCAACCTGAGAACTCACCTCTGCCTCCGGGATTCTTGCCTAGAGAGTTCCCGGCCACCCCGTGCCCTCGGCTTATATGGCAGGGCCTAATAAAGGGCCACACGTGACTGATCCCTGCAGCCAGGCTGTGAAGGGCCCTTCCTGGAGGGTGGGGGCACAGTTCAGACCCTCACTCCCTGAACCTGAGCCTTTTGTTCTATAAGAGGGGTGCCTATCTCCAATTTGGGGTGAGGTTTCCAGGAGCCAATTACAATTTGGGAGCCAGAGAGGGTGCCCAGGGTCCCCCAAATGTCCATGGGACAGGGACCTAGGAGCCGAGCAAGGCTGGAGCCATTAGCAGTAACAAGGCAGGCGGCCCTGAAAGCTTAATTTAATTTGTGGCCCCAGAGATGCTTACTCAACTCCTATGTGGCATGTTGTTTCCTGTGCTTCTAAGAATTCAGATCAAGGACATTGGAGAGGGTGATGGGCCAATGGCCACTGTTGGGCAGGGGTAGGTGCAGACCTAGACCCTGGGTTTCTTTGGAGGGAATGGGGAGGGAAAAACCCACCTAACAAATCCCAGGCCCTCCTGACTGCATTTCTGGTCCTCCCCTCCCTTTCTCCCTCCAGGTGTTTCCAAGACCCCCACTCCTGCTCCTGTCCCCAAACCCCTTTCCGCCTGGGGTTCCTGGAAGCCAAGGAAACAGAGCGAACTGTTCCCTGGGTGGGCGAGCCACTGCAGAGTACAAAGCTTTCAGGCCGCCTGCCTCATTAGTGTTAATGGCTGCTCCCTTCCGCCCTGCGTTGTCAGTACTATCTATGCCTGGTCTCATCAGCACAAGGCTGGGGTGAGGACTGCCCTTTTGTGGAGATGGCAGGACATACAGGACCCCACTGCCCCTGCCTTCCCTCACCCCACTGCAGGGCTGTTTATCACACACGTGTCCATCTGGGAAAGGAATGCAGGCTGAATCAGCTTTGAGAGGATCACAAGGCCCCAGTGCACAAACTGGGTTGGCACAAAGCAATGGAAAAAAGATGAAGGGGGCCAGGTATGGTGGCCCACACCCCTAATTCCAGCATTTTGAGAGGCCAAGATGGGAGGATCACAAGGTCAGGGGTTTAAGAGCAGCCTGGGTATCATAGCGAGACCCCATTGCTACAAAAAATTAAAAAATAGCTAGGTATAGTGGTGCATGCCTGTAGTAGAGGCTGAGGTGGGAGGATGACTTGAGCACAGGGGTTCAAGGTTGCAGTTAGCTATGATTGCATCACCGCACTCCAGCCTGAGCGACAGAGCAAGATCCTGTCTCAAAAAGAAAAGAAGATAAAGGGTGGCCAGGCATGGTGGCTCATGTCTGTAATCCCAGCACTTTGGGAGGCCAAGGTGGGTGGATCACTGGAGGTCAAGAGGTCAAGACCAGTCTGGCCAATATGGTGAAACCCTATCTCTACTACAAATACAAAAATTATTCAGGCATGATGGCACATGCCTGTAATCCCAGCTACACGGGAGGCTGAGGCATGAGAATCACTTGTAACACGGGAGGCAGAGACTGCAGTGAGCAGAGACTGCACCACTGCACTCCAACCTGGGCGACTGAGCAAGACTCCGTCTCAAAAAAAAAAAAAAAAGAAAAAAGAAAAAAAAATGCTATTTAAAATGAAATGAAGCAATCCATACTCCCAACATTTGTATACACTGGGACAGCCAAGAAGTTAAAATCATACCTCATTATGTCTTTTTTTTTGAGACAGGGTCTCACTCTGTCACCCAGGCTGTGCCTGGTCAGCACCCATGCTATGGAGAGCTCTTCATGGTCTGGTGCAGGCAGGGTGGAAGTGGGAGAAGTCTTCCCACCCAGGTGCTCAGTGTCTTACCTCACCTACGAGCAGTGGCTGTCTTCACCTGAGTATGTGCACACAGGTGTATCAGCCCCATGGGCAGTGATGGGCAAGGGCTGAGGCACTCACAGGGCAGCCCATGCCCTGGACGGTCCAGTGGGGGAGACATCAAGAAAACCCACCACCAAAACACAATGAGCTGTGATCGCGCCACTGCACTCCAGCCTGGGCGACAAAGCAAGATGCTGTCTCAAAAAACAAAAACAAAACTAAAGAAAAACACAGCCAGGTGTAGTGATTTACACCTTCTTGAGCCCAGGAGTTTAAGACCGGCCTGGACAACATAGTGAGACTCTGTCTCTACAAAAAAAATTTTAATTAGCTGAATGTGGTGGTGCACACCTGTAGTCCCAGCTACTCAGGAGACAGGGAGGAAGATAACTCGGCCCAGGAGATTGAGGCTGCAGTGAGCCATGTTGATGGTGGCTCATGCCTATAATCCCAGCACTTTGGGAGACTGAGGCAGGCAGATCACCTGAGCCTAGGAGTTCTAGGCCAGCCTGGGCAACATGGTGAAACCCAGTCTCCATTAAACAAACAAACAACAACAAAAAAAGTTTCATGGCCGGGTGCAGTGGCTCATGCCTGTAATCCCAGTATTTTGGGAGGCCAAGGTGAGCAAATCATGAGGTAAGGAGTTCAAAACCAGCCTGGCCAACATGGTGAAGCCCCATCTCTACTAAAAATACAAAAATTAGCTGGGCATGGTGGCACGCACCTATAATCCTAGCTACTCGGGAGGCTAAGGCAGGAGACTTACTTGAACCTGGACCCGGGAGGCAGAGGTTGCAGTTGGCTGAGATCGTGCCACTACACTCCAGCCTGGTGACAGAGTGAGACTCCATCTCAAAAAAAAAAAAAAGTTTCACTATGTGGGTGATTTTACTGGTAAGGAACCACCCTGATATTCCCAGGACAATGCTTGTTGGCAAAAGGACCTTCAGAAATATGTGGCATGTTCTGGGAGGAGGTTTTGGGAAACCCTGGGGGAGGCAGAGCCTCCTCAGTGAGGGTGGGGGCCCGGAACACAGGGACTCTGCAGGGAGGAGAAAAGGGAGAGTGTGCATGCTTGTGCCAGCAGACCAACGAGGACAGAGAGGGGTGCTCAAACCCTCTCCCTTCTCTTCTTTTTCCTCCTGCAGTGTACTCCCCTTCAAGGGCCCTGTTCCCACTTCGTCCATGGGAGAGAGCGGGGGATGCAGGGAAAAACTGCAAGCACCTGTGGCCCTGTCAATCAGGTGCTTTTTGAATCGGGGTTGATTTTGAAACCCCTACCCAGCCCACTGACCCTGCCCCAGAGAGCACAGTCATGTTTCCTGTGAATCATCTGTAGGATTTCCTAAGGCAGAGGTTTCCTGGAGAGGCATGGTCTCCTCGGTCATTCAGGGAGGGGAGAAGGATGGATGGGGGTTCTCTCAGGCTGGTGTATTGAGCCCTGAGCTGGAGGGGATCTGTGATGGTTAATTTTATGTGTCAACTTGACTGGGCCAGGAATGCCGAGATATCTGGTTAAATATTATTTCTTTTTTTTTTTTTTTTTTTGAGACGGAGTCTTGCTCTGTCACCCAGGCTGGAGTGCAATGGCCAGATCTCGGCTCACTGCAAGGTCCGCCTCCCGGGTTCACGCCATTCTCCTGCCTCAGCCTCCCGAGTAGCTGGGACTACAGGCACCCGCCACCTCGCCCGGCTAGTTTTTTGTATTTTTTAGTAGAGACGGGGTTTCACCGTGTTGGCCAGGATGGTCTCGATCTCCTGACCTCGTGATCCGCCCGTCTCGGCCTCCCAAAGTGCTGGGATTACAGGCTTGAGCCACCGCGCCCGGCGTTAAATATTATTTCTAGTTGTGCCTGTGAGGGTGTTTCCCATCCAATCCTTTGAGGGTGGGAATAAAACAAAAACATAAAGTTGGTGCCGTGGCTCATGCCTGTAATCCCACCACTTTGGGAAGCTGAGGTGGGAGACTCCCTTGAGCCCAGGAGTTTGAGACCAGCCTGGGCAACATAGGGAGACCCCATCTCTACAAAAAATTTAAAAATAGCCAGGCACAGTAGTGCATATCTGTGGTCCCAGTGATTCCAGAGGCTGAGGTGGGGAGGATCGCTTGATCCCAGGAGGTTAAAGCTGTAGTGAGCCATGATCACACTACTACATTCCAGTCTATGCACACGAGACCTGTCTAAAAAAAGAAAAAAGAAAAGAAAGAAAGAAAACTGGAAACAATCCAAATATCCATCAACAGCAAAATGGATAATAACAGTATATTGATATAATTGGGCCAGGCACAGTGGCTCACACCTGTAATCCCGGCACATTGTGGGTGCATCACTTGAGCTCAGGAGTTCAAGACCAGCCTGAGCAACGTGACAAAACCCTGTCTCTTCAAAAATTACAAAAATTAGCCAGGCATGGTGGCGCAAGCCTGTAGTCCCAGCTTCTGGAGAGGCTGAGGTGAGAGGATCGCTTGAATCCAGGAGGCAGAGGTTGCAGTGAACCAAGACTCGCCACTGCACTCCAGCCTGGGTGACAGAGTGAGACCCTGTCTCAAAAAAACAAACAAACAGTATGTTTATATAATTGACAACTATACAGCAATGAAAAGAGAATGAACTGCTGCTACACACTGCAACATGAATGAATTGCACAGACATAAGGTTGAATGAAAGAAGCACGCTGGAGAAGAGAGGATGGTATGATTCCAGCCCTGTAACATTCAGACCCAAGGAAAATTTTAATAAATGGTAATAAAACACACAGTGGTTAACTCTGGGAGGGTGGGGAATTATTGACTGAGGGGGGAAATGAGGAAAACGTGTGAGGTGTTGGAAAGGTTTTGTATCTTGATCTGAGTGGTGGTCACACAGGTATATACATGTGTAAAATTTCATTGAACTGCACATTTAAGACTTGTGCATTTTGCCAAGTGCAGTGGCTCACACCTGTAATCCCAGCACTTTGGGAGGCCAAAGTGGGCAGATCACCTGAGGTCAGGAGTTCGAGACCAGCCTGGCCAACATGGTGAAACCTCGTCTCCACTAAAAATAGAAAAATTCGCCAGATGTGGTGGTATGTGCCTATAGTCCCAGCCTCTCAGGAGGCTGAGGCAGGAGAATCACTTGAACCCAGAAGGAGGAGGTTGCAGTCAGCCAAGATTGTGCCTCTGCACTCCAGCCTGGGTGACAGAGTGAGACTCCATCTCAAAAAAAAAAAAAAAAAAAAAAAAAGACATGTATTTTTTACTGGACATTATGTCTCAATGAAAACATTTTTTCTTTTCCTTTATTAGTGGCTCAAAAAATAATGGAGTGTCTGGCTGGGCATGGTGGCTCACATCTGTAATCCCAAGACTTTGGGAAGCCGAGGTGGGCAGATCACGAGGTCAGGAGTTCGAGACCAGCCTGACCAACATGGTGAAACCCCGTCTCTACTAAGAATACAAACACTGACCGGGCATGGTGGCACATGCCTGTAATCCCAGCTACTCAGGAGACTGAGACGGGAGAATCACTTGAACCCAGGAGATGGAGGGTTGCAGTAAGCCGAGATCACGCCACTGCACTCCAGCCTGGGCGACAGAGTGAGACTCTGTCTCAAAAAAAAAGGAAGGAAGAAACGAAGGAACGAAGGAAGGAAGGAAGGAAGGAGAAAGAAAGAGAAAGAAAGAGAGAGAGAAAGAAAGAAAGAAAGAAAGAAAGAAAGAAAGAAAGAAAGAAAGAAAGAAAGAAAGAAAGAAAGAAAGAAAGAAAGAAACTAACTTCCCTCATCTCTGTAGCTATTTGTGTAACTTCTCCTATCTGTGTAACTACCATTAACTGTGCAGCTGTGGGCATGTCTTTAGGAAAGCACGTGTAGCTTCTTTTGTCTCTGTAGTTGCAGTTATGTTTTAGGTAAGTCCCCCCATCCCCCTCCCTGTGCAAGTTCCCACAGAGCTCACCATTTACTTGCCTGAAAAGGGGAGGAAACATTTTCCCGGGAGCCCGCTGATTATGCAAAGAACAAAGACCTCTATCCTGGGCCTTGCTCCCTTATCTGTGCAGGTGCAGCTTGATTTTTCCCCAGGCTGCTCTATCTGTGCCTGTAGCTTTGATTTTTCAAAAGAGTTTTACCAAGGACTAGCCTTAGCTGTCTGCCCAACTGCTTTTTTCCCTTTCTCCTCCCTCAACATCCTATAGGAGAAAGTCACCTTTGTCTGCAAATTCCTTGGTCCTGGTTTTGAAAATCCTGCTGGCACCTACTGCTGAAGGCTGTGGCTGGAGAATTCAGTGAGCTACTCTGATCTGGACAGGGTCTGATGGTCCTCACTTGACCTAAGCTGAGCTGTCCCAGGATGTGAGCATCCCCAAGGTCAGCCTGTGACTTTCACAGAAGTTCTGACTTCCAGAGCCTTCCCCCTGCTGTGGCCTTTGGGGTAGAGTGGGTTACATGGGCCAGCACCATCTGCCAAAGTCAGGGCCAGAAACCTACCCATGGGAGCCAGATTTAGCTTTTGGCTTGGGCTAGTATTGACTTTGGGCACATTCTCATCCCAGAAATAATAATATGGGGTGTGGGCTTTCATGTTGTCTTTAGCACAGCCTTGAAAGCCACGTGTGCAGGGTGTTTTCTTGCTAAGATAGCAGTCGGGCTATATTTGAGCAGTCAAAGCAGTTTAAACTACAGAGGCATCTGGATATTGTCACAGTCTTGTCTGAAGTCAGTAGCTTGCAAGTGGTACGCTGAGAGTCATATTGGGGAGTCTGACCCTGTAATGACCCCCTCGTCACTATGATCAGAAATAATGACACCTGGAGTTGTATTTTTAGCACAGATCGACTTTGAATAATAAATACGTAAGAATATTTCTCCAGTTACACACACACACACACACACACACACACACACACACACAATTATGCCATTTCTCATCTTCCCTGAAGCACACATGGCCTTTTGGCCTCTCTTTTATTCTCATACTTTTTTTTTTTTTTTTTGAGATGAAGTCTGGCTCTGTTGCCCAGGCTGGAATGCAGTGGCACAATCTTGGCTCCCTGCAACCCCTCCTGGGTTCAAGCAATTCTCCTGCCTCAGCCTCCCAGGTATCTGGGATACAGGTGTGCATCACCACACCCAGCTAATTTTTGTATTTTTAGTGTGGATGGGGTTTCAACATGTTGGCCAGGCTGATCTTGAACTCCTGACTTCAGGTGATCCACCCACCTTGGCCTCTCAAAGTGCTAGGATTACAGCCATGAGCCACCATGCCCGGCCTGTCATACTTTCCTTCAGAAACAGAAGATTAGTTCTGTATTTCTTTTTTTTTTTTTTTGAGACGGGGTCTTGCTCTGTCACGCAGGCTGGAGTGCTGTGGCCGGATCTCAGCTCACTGCAAGCTCCGCCTCCCAGGTTTACGCCATTCTCCTGCCTCAGCCTCCCGAGTAGCTGGGACTACAGGCGCCTGCCACCTCGCCCGGCTAGTTTTTTGTTTTTTTTTTTAGTAGAGACGGGGTTTCACCGTGTTAGCCAGGATGGTCTCGATCACCTGACCTCGTGATCTGCCCGTCTCGGCCTCCCAAAGTGCTGGGATTACAGGCTTGAGCCATCACACCCGGCCTAGTTCTGTATTTCAACATTAACAATGACCACACTCTAACATTAACAATGACCACACTCTGACTCAATATTGGGGAAGTTTTGAAACTAACCCAATAGTCCCATAGACAGCTTTTTTGGATAAACATAGAAATCAACCCATCTGATCTTAAAGCTTGAAACTTACATTTGTTTTATCTGAGTTCCCCTCTCAGGAAAGGACCCCCAGTCCTCTCAAAAAGTATCAGAGAACTGAAACCCACCAGATCATCCCATCCAGACAATGAGACTCAAGGGCCTTCATTCATCATTATTTGCTTCCTTATCCCTTGCATTCATTTTCCCACACACAGTTACATTTCTTCCCTGCTATATAAACTCCTAATTTTAGTACATTAGGGAGATGGATTTGAGACTGATCTCCCATCTCCTCACCTGCAGCACCCAATTAAAGCCTTCTTCCTTGGCAATAATTGTCTCAGTGATTGGCTTTCTGTGTGGTGAGCAGCAGGACCTAGACCAAACCTGTGGTATTTTAATAACAGTTTGAAGAGTGTGAGTTTCACCTGAAGGGAGAAGCCATTGATGGCAGGCAAAGATGTAGGTCCTGGTTTGCCGGAGCTTCAGACTTTTTTTTTTCTTTTGAGACAGACTCTCGCTCTGTCACCCAGGCTGGAGTACAGTGGCGCGATCACGGCTCACTGCAAGCTCTGCTTCCTGGGTTCATGCCATTCTCCCACCTCATCCTCCCAAGTAGCTGGGACTATAGGTGCCCACCACCACACCCGGATAATTTTTTGTATTTTTAGTAGAGAGGGAGTTTCACCATTCACAGGATGGTCTCGATCTCCTGACCTTGTGATCCGCCCGCCTCGGCCTCCCAAAGTGCTGGGATTACCGGTGTCAGCCACCACACCCGGCCAACTTTTTTTTTTTTTTTTTTTTTTAAGATGGAATCTGGCTCTGTCACCCAGGCTGGAGTACAGTGGCGCAATCTTGGCTCACTGCAACCTCCGCCTCCTGGGTTCAAGCAATTCTCCTGCCTCAGCCTCCTGAGTAGCTGGGATTACAGGCATGTGCCACCACACCAGCTAAGAGCTTCAGATTTTTAAAGAAGAGAGAAAACAGAACTTTTTATTTATTTATTTATTTTTTCGAGATGGAGTCTCACTCTGTCGCCCAGGCTGGAGTGCAGTGGCACAATCTCGGCTCACTGCAAGCTCTGCCTCCCAGGTTCACGCCATTCTCCTGCCTCAGCCTCCCGAGTAGCTGGGACTACAGGTGTCTGCCACCATGCCCGGCTAATTTTTTGTATTTTTAGTAGAGACAGGGTTTCACTGTGTTAGCCAGGATGGTCTCGATCTTCTGACCTCATGATCTGCCCACCTTGGCCTCCCAAAGTGCTGGGATTACAGGCGTTAGTCAAGAAAACAGAACTTTTAAATGATGTTTACATGTCTAGCTTCAGAAAATGCTATGCAGGTTGTTGGTTTCCCACTTCCAGGGTAACTGGATAGAATTTCGGCCTTCATGGTGGTTCCAGCCTGAAGTGCCTTGAGACCAGAAGTGAAGAGATCCTTCCTCCTGCAGCACTGCTAGGTTTCCTGGAGAAGATGGTCTATAGGCGGGGTTCCTAAAAGGTGGAGAGAGGAGGAAATTACTTTCTAAAGAGAAGGAAGATAGGGGGTAACTTAAGTGTGGTTTTTGCAGAATTGTTCATGACAGGAATCCTACAGGCCCTGCAGTTTCCAGCAGCACAGCTCCCAACCCCCACTGTCTCACACCCTTAGCTTCCTGGTTCTAGTCTCAAGAGATTCTGCTCACTTCTGTCCTCATTTTTTTCTCCCTGGGAACCAAGTAACAGCTGAAGAAGTCCCAGGAATCCTCCCATGTCCTCTCAGCAACCCAGGCTGGAGCCTACTCCCTGGTGTTGGCAAAGGGAACCATCTTTGAAGGTGAGGCCTTTTTTTTTTCTTTTTTTGAGATGGAGTCTCCCTCTGTTGCCCAGGCTGGAGTACAGTGGTGCAATCTCAGCTCACTGCAACCTCTACCTCCCGGGTTCAAGCGATCCTCCTGCCTCAGCCTCCTGAGTAGCTGGGATTACAGATGCACACCACCATGCCCGGCTAAATTTTTTTTTGTATTTTTAGTAGAGACGGGGTTTCACCATGTTGGTCAGGCTGGCCTCGAACCCCTGATCTCATGATCAGGACCTCCTGACCGTGCCCGGCCCAAAGGTGAGGTTTCTTACTGCTGTAATAAAGAGAAGAGAGGGCTGGGTGCAGTGGCTCACACCTGTAATCCCAGCACTTCAGGAAGCCAAGGTAGGCAGATGGCTTGAGGTCAGGAGTTCGAGAACAGCCTGGCCAACATGGTGAAACCCTGTCTCTACTAAAAATACAAAATAATTAGCCAGCTGGTGTCACACGCCTATAGTCCCAGCTATTCAGGAGGCCGAGGCAGGAGAATTGCTTGAATCCAGGAGGCAGAGGTTGCAGTAAGCCAAGATTACACCACTGCACTCCAGCCTGGGTGACAGAGCAAGACACCATCTCAAAAAAAAAAAAAAAAAAAAAAAAAAGGAGAAGAGAGGAGGGTCTGAAGACTTCCTGCTGGCTGAGTGTTATCTGCCTCAGGCTATCCTGACTTTTTCACTGTTTTTTACTTTTTTTTTTTTTTTTTTTTTGAGATCGAAACTCACTGTGTAGCCCAGGCTGATGTGCATAACACAGCAGCCTTGAACTCCCTGGTTCAAGTAATCTTCCTACCTCAGCCTCCTGAATAGCTGAGACTACAGGCATGCACTACCTCTCCCAGCTCACTACTTTTCAGAAAGGGTAGACCAACTACAATAGCTTCCTGGACACCATACTTGGAGGAGAAGGGGAGGGGAGGCTGCACCGGATTCTGTCTTCTGAACTATGCTATCTTCTAGTTTCAACATTGTAAAGAGCACAGCAATCGTATACGATGGGCCTCCTGATGTGATGCAAAAATCACCAATGTAGTATTCTTGACAAAAGTATTTACCATGGATCCAATCTTGAAGAAGCAATCAGGTAAATCCAGAATATGATACTAGAAAACTGGCCTGGCCTGAACTCCTAAAAAGAAAATCAAAGACATGAAAAACAAACAGGCTGAGTGTGAGGCAGATGATACTCTTCTATATTAAAAGACAATAGAGAGACATAACTAAATCCAATTCATGAAACTTGTTTGGCTCCTGGACCAAAATAAGAATGCTAAAATGGGCTGGGCGTGATGGCTCACGCCTGTAATCCCAGCACTTTGGGAGGCTGAGGTGGGCGGATCACCTGAGGTCGGGAGTTTGAGACCAGCCTGATCAACATGGAGAAATCCCATGTCTACCAAAAATACAAAATTAGCTGGATGTGGTGGCATATGCCTGTAATCCCAGCTACTCGGGAGGCTGAGGCAGGAGAATTGCTTGAACCCGGGAGGCAGAGATTGCGGTGAGCCAAGATCACGCCATTGCACTCCAGCCTGGGCAACAAGAGCGAAATTCCATCTCAAAAAAACAAAACAAAACAAACAAACAAACAAAAAACACAAAAAAAGAACATGGTAAAACGGCATTCTTGGAACAAGTCAGGTTGATACTGCTGAATTACTGTTGGTGTGGTGATGGTGTTTTCATTGTGTACAGCAAGCTTCTCAACCTCTGCTGTTAACATTTTGGTGCAGACTATTCTTTTTTTCTCTTTCTTTCTTTCTTTCTTTCTTTCTTTCTTTCTTTCTTTCTTTCTTTCTTTCTTTCTTTTTTTTTTTTTTTGAGGCAGGATCTTGCTATGTTACCCAGGCTGGTGTACAGTGGTGCAATCATGGCTCACTACAACCTCCCCTTCCCAGGCTCAAGCGATCCTCCCAGCTCAGCTTCCCGAGTAGCTGGGACCACGGGCCCACGTTGCCACACCCGGCTAATTTTTTGTATTTTTTGTAAAGATGGAGTCTCACTTTTTTGCCCAGGCTGGTCTTGAACTCTTGGGCTCAAGTGATTCTCCCACCCCTGCCTCCCAAAGTGTTGGGATTACCAGCAACCCCACGCCCAGGTAATTCTTTCTGGTGGGATGTTTAACAGCAGTTCTGGTCTCCGCCCACTAGGTGTCAGGAGCTCCATACCTCTTTAGTTGCAACAACTAAAAATGTCAAATGTTTTCCAAATAGGTAGTGGTGATGGTTGCATAACATCGTGAATATACAAAAAGCCATTGTACTGTACCCTTTAAAATGGTTAAAATGGTGAATTTTAGGTTATGTAAATTTTCCCAATAAAAAATGTTATTAGGCCAGGTGCGGTGGCTCATACCTGTAATCCCAGCAGTTTGGGAGGCCAAGGCTGGCAGATCACTCAAGGTCAGGAGTTTGAGACGAGCCTGGCCAACATGGTGAAGCCCTGTCTCTACTAAAAATACAAAAATTAGCCAGGCGTGGTGGCATGTGCTTGGAATCACAGCTACTTGAGAGGCTAAGGCAGAAGACTCGCTTGAACTCAGGAGGCAGAGCTTGCAGTGAGCTGAGATCACACCATTGCACTCCAGCCTGGGTGACAAGAGCGAAACTCCATCAAAAAAAAAGAGAAATGAGTTTCCTCCTGCATAATCCCAGAGCCCCAGTGAGTCCCTGCTCTACAATGCTCACACCCGTTGTGCTGTTACTGCAAGTCAGTGAGAATGTTGGTGGACTTCTCTCCACTTCACAGAAGAATGAATGGAGGCCCAGAACAATGGCACGAACCTGTCGTTTCCTGGCCTTTTGGTTAAGATCAAGTGTAGTGGTGTGAACTGACCATAGTCATAGACAAACAAGAGGCAGAGACATTGTCTTAGTTTGAGTTCCCACTTCAGAAAACCTTGAGACAAACATTGTAGCATAGGAAGTTTATAAGAGGATACAAGCCAGGCATGGTGGCTCACGCCTGTAATCCCAACACTTTGGGAGACCAGGCTTACAGATTACCTGAGCCCAGGAGTTCGAAACCAGCCTGGGCAACATGGGGAAATCCTGTCTATAAAAAATACAAAACTTAGGCTGGGCGCAGTGGCTCAGGCCTGTAATCCCAGCACTCTGGGAGGCCGAGATGGCTGGATCACTTGAGGTCAGGAGTTTGAGATCAGCTTGGCCAAAATGGTGAATGAAACCCCATTTCTACTAAAAATACAAAGATTAACCAGGCATTGTGGTGTGCACCTGTAATCCCAGCTACTTGGGAGGCTGAGGCAGGAGGATCGCTTGCACCTGGGAGGCAGAGGTTGCAGAGAGCCGAGATCATGCCACTGCACCCAGCCTAGGTGACAGAGCGAGAGTCTGTCTCAAAAATAAAAAATAAAAAAAAAAATAGCCTGGCATAGTGGCACACACCTGCAGTCCCAGCTATTAGGGAGGCTGGGGTGGGAGGATTGCTTGAGCCTAGGAGGTCAAGACTGCAGTAAGCCATGAGCATGCCACTGCACTCAGTCTGGGCGACAGAGCAAGACCCTGTCTCAAAAATAAATAAGTAAATAAAAGAGGATACAAAGAACAAGTTACAAAAATACAGGGAGGGAAGACAGCCACTATAAAGTGGGTCATAAGCAGGGTTCCACCGGGGATGCCTGGTCCCCCCGGGATGTGGATGGGGAACTCTGGGCTGCAGTGCAGAATGCATGTCTCAGAGAAGTTCCACCCGAGGCAGGAGGAAGGTGAGTAGATATACAGCAACCCCCTCTCAGTCCCTTGGAGGGTTGTTGGGGAAGAGTTAATTCCTGGCACTTCTGACCAACTTGTAGAGTGAGCTCAGAAAGCCCCAGGCACATCAGAGGCAGATACCAGCTGTGGACACCAAGAGTCTGTTCCAGGTGTGTCTAAACATGTTCATCCCCCAAAATTTGGCACCCACACCAATAGCATCAGCATAAGTTAGGAACTTGGGAGCATGTAAGTCTGGCTCTGCCCCAACATAATGAATCAGAAACTCCTGGGTAGGGCTCAGCTGCTAGAGTTTGTTTGTTTGTTTGTTTTGAGACGGAGTCTCACTCTGTCGCCCAGGCTGGAGTGCAGTGGCTCCATCTCGGCTCACTGCAACCTCCACCTCCCAGGGTCCAGTGATTCTCCTGCCTCAGCCTCCTGAGTAGCTGGAACTACAGGCACGTGCCACCACACCCAGCTAATTTTTGTGTTTTTTAGTAGAGACGAGCTTTCACTATATTGGCCAGGCTGGTCTCGAACTCCTGACCTTGTGATCTGCCTACCTCGGCCTCCCAAAGTGCTGGGATTACAGACGTGAGCCACTGCACCCAGCCAGCTACTACAGTTTTAACAAACCCTTCAGGTGGCTCTGATGGGACTGAGCTTTGAGAATCTCTGCCCTAACCCACCGTTTCTAACTCCAAAGCCCAAGGCCTTTCTGGTACCAGATGATGGCTGAGGCCTGCAGCCAATGAGTTTCGGGGAAGGGCTGCTGGGGATGTTAGAGGCAGAAGAATAAGCAGCCTGACACTCAGCTCCGGGAACACCAAATAGGTAGTGGTCATTGGAACCCAGTGAGCAGGCATAGCTCATTCCTTTATTTTGAAATATGTCCTGAGCACCTACTGCATGCCAGGGCCTGGTACAGATACTTAGGGCCTACTAGGAACCTTGGGGTGGAGGGAGCAGGGTTGATGTGAAGGCTGGGGATTGAACACAAATAATTTGGATCTTTTGGGGCTCCTGTGGTCTGGTCCACTCCTCAGAGATACCCACTAGGAGACGACTCAGCCTTCCCAGCCTAGGAAGGCCCCCACTTCTTTTTCTGTGAGCCCAGCCATCACCTTATCACCTTCAGCATGTCCTGAGTGGATTTTGTCACTGTTACTGGGGCCTTCTAAGCACACAGCCCTCGTGGTCCAGCTGAGACCACCTGGCCACAGGTCAGCCCACAGCCTTACTTGCAGGGTGAACCAAAGTCAGGGAGGGGTCCTGGGTCCGAATGCCACTCACCACTTGCCCATGCCAGGAGATGACACTTATGTGGACACCCCAGGGATTCCTATGGATTACTCCAACCCATCACCTTTTCTGGAGCACCCCTCCCTCCTCCCTCTGGAGTCCCCCACCTTTCCAGCACTGGCTTCCCAAGTTCCACTCTCTGCAGCCTCCATGTGTGGCCTGGACCCCAGGATCCAACCCCCTAAACTCCTTCTAGGCAACCATCTTGGGCAACTTCACCCAATGACAACCTATGCTCCTCCTGATATTGACAGCCCTGAAAAAATGGAGTTCAAGGTCATAGGCCCCATTGGACCTGATATCTTCACCAGGCTCCTGAGAACCCAACTGAGCAGCCCTGTCCTCAGATTCCAGCTGGGACATAACATCAGGGGTCAGAAAACTGACTCCCAAGGAACTGGCGTGTGGGTGCCAGCACACAGGATGGCTTCCTCACCATAGGCCAGAGTCTGGCAAATTCAGGGTGGCCTACAAGAAGAATGAGCTGGAAAGAGCTGTGACCAACCCAGGGAGGCTCCAAATACACCAAGTCCCAGGTCCTCCTGCTCTTGTCACCTTACTATAGTGGTAAGACAAGACACATTGTGTCTACAGTCCCAGCTCAGAACTTCTGTCAGGGAGCCTGCAGTACTGCAAAGGTTGAAGACAGTAGCTTACACCCAGCTCAGTTCTTTATTTATTTTCTTTCTCTCTCTCTCTTCCTCCTTCTTTCTCTTTCTCTTTTTTTCTCTCTCTCCTTCTTTCTTTTTTTTTTTGTTTTTGAGATGGAGTTTTGCTCTTGTTGCCCAGGCTGGAGTGCAATGGCACGATCTCGGCTCACTGCAACCTCCGCCTCCCGGATTCAAGCGATTCTCCTGCCTCAGCCTCCTGAGTAGCTGGGATTACAGGCGCGCACCACCATGTCCAGCTAATTTTGTATTTTTAGTACAGACGGGGTTTCACTGTGTTGGTCAGGCTGGTCTCAAACTCCTGATCTCAGGTGATCCACCTGCCTTAGCCTCCCAAAGTGCTGGGATTACATTTTTTTTTTTTTTTTGTCATGTGTCTGTTGCCAAGGAAATAAGGTGGGGCAGGGGGATCAGGCAAGGGCCTGATTTTTATATATATATATACTTTTTTGATTTTTAATTTTTTTTTTTTTTTTTTGAGACAGAGTCTTGCTCTGTGCCCCAGGCTGGAGTGCAGTGGCGCGATCTCAGCTCACTGCAAGCTCCGCCCCCCCGGGTTCACGCCATTCTCCTGCCTCAGCCTCCCAAGTAGCCAGGACTACAGGCGCCCACCACCACGCCCGGCTAGTTTTTTGTATTTTTTTTTTTTTAGTAGAGACGGGGTTTCACGGTGTTAGCCAGGGTGGTCTCCATCTCCTGACCTTGTGATCCGCCCGCCTCGTCCTCCCAAAGTGCTGGGATTACAGGCTTGAGCCACCGCGCCCGGCCTGATTTTTAATTTTTTTAAATTTAAGGACAGGGTCTTGCTATGTTGCCCAGGCTCTTGAACTCCTGGGCTCAAGTAATCCTTCTGCATCAGCCTTTCAAAGTGCTGGGATTACAGGCATGAGCCACTGCGCCTGGCCAAGCTCAGTTCTTTCTGGGGATGGGCTTGGGAAGCCTTCCTCAGCAGTGATCCAAAGGCCTAGGACAGAGGAGAGGGGGTGCAGACAAGAAGGAACAAGGCCTCAGCCTCCTATTCTTGGCAAATCTAAACCTGACAACCAAGCTGATGATATTCTCATTTCACAAAAAGTCTACTTTTCTCAGCTGGGGAGCAGGTGTCAGGAGCACTGGAGCCTGACTCTCTCCCCAACCCGGACCTGCTCATTTTCCCCCCTTGCCTGAGGACCCTGGGGATGGAGGAAGAGCATCAGACCAGGGGCAGGGTCTATTCTGGGCCAGCACGTGGAGCGGAGGCAGAGTTGGCCTCAGGCCCTTGCCTGATCCTCCCTCCCCTTATCCCCTTGGCAGCAGACACATGACATAGAAATCACTGGTTCCACCAAATACTGCATAGCCCAGATGCTGCTGGCCTGATCGGGGCCAAGCTGAGTCACCACTTTAGGGTACGATTCTGCTTTGTGGACTATGAATGTACCCTCATCACCCCATGCTCAACCCCCAACTGAAGGCTGAGGTTACAGCAGATCCGTGGATATCACAGGGTAATGAGGCACTAGACCACCTGCTGCCTATTCCCTGGCACTTCATTCTTCTGATAATGGAGTATGAGAGAGAATGGGACATGAGGTGGACCCCGATCAGGCATGTCATAGACAGGAGGGACATATACTATCACTGGGCATGGCACCCTAGATATTGACCCAGAGGGAGGTTGTAAGTCTCGGCCCTGGGGTGCAGCCTGATGAGGAAAGGCAAGAAAAAAAGAAGGGGCCAGGCGCGGTGGCTCATGCCTGTAATCCCAGCACTTTGGGAGGCCAAGGCGGGCAGATCACTTGAGGTCAGTAGTTGGAGACCAGCCTGGCCAACATGGTGGTGAAACCCTTATAAATATATGTATATATATATATATAGCCACACTGAGTCCCATCCTTGGAAAGTCAGAAAAGCCCTAAGATCTCTAGGCTCCAGCATAAGGCATGTCCCCAGTACAATGACTGACTCTTCTTTCTCCCTTTTCTCTCTTTTTTATTTATTTATTTTTTTGAGACAGAGTATTGCTGTTGTTGCCCAGGCTGGAGTGCAATGGCACAATCTCAGCTCATCGCAACCTCTGCCTCTCGGGTTCAAGTGATTCTTCTGCCCTAGCCTCCTGAGTAGCTGGGATTACAGGTGCCTGCCACCATGCCCAGCCAATTTCTGTATTTTTAATAGAGACGGGGTTTCACCATGTGGGTCAGGCTGGCATCCAACTCCTGACTTCAGGTGATCTACCCACCTCGGCCTCCCAAAGTGCTGGGATTACAGGCGTGAGCCACCGTGCCCGGCTTACTTTCTTCTTTTCACATGATAGGTATGCACTGGTAATAGAACAAAATAGGCCAGGTGCAACGACACACATCTGTAATCCCAGCACTTTGGGAGGCTGAGGCAGGCGAATCACCTGAGGTCAGGAGTTCAAGACCAGCCTGGCCAACATGGCAAGACCACATCTCTACTAAAAATACAAAAATTAGCCGTACATGGTGGCACGTGCCTGTAATCCCAGCTATTCAGAGGCTGAGGCACAAAAATTGCTTGAACCCAGGAGGCAGAGGCTGCAGTGAGCCGAGATTGCGCCACTGTACTCCAGCCTGGGGGACAGAGTAAGACTCTGTCTCAAAAATAAAATAAAGTAAAATAAAATAATATAATATAAATTGTCACTGTATGATGATACAGTTGGCCCTCAAACTTATCAAGTTGTGGCCAGGCGCAGTGACTCATGCCTGTAATCCCAGCATTTTGGGAGGCCAACGCTGGTGGATCACTTGAGGTCAGGAGTTTGAGACCAGCCTGGCCAACATGGCGAAACCTCGTCTCTACTAAAAATACAAAAATTAGCTGGGCATGATGGCACACACCTGAAATCCCAGCTACTTGGGAGGCTGAGGCAGGAGAATGGCTTGAACATGGGAGGTGAAGGTTGCAGTGAGCTGAGATCATACCACTGCACTCCAGCCTGGGCAACAGAGCGAAATTCCATCTCAAACAACAGCAACAACAACAACAACAACAACAACAACAAAACGATCAAGTTGTAACTGCAAAACTGAAATTTATTTATTTATTTTGAGACGGAGTCTCACTCTGTTGCCCAGGCTGTAGTGCAATGGCGCGATCTCAGCTCACTGCCTCCCGGGTTCAAGCGATTCTCCTGCCTCAGCCTCCCAAATAGCTGGAATTACAGGCCCCCGCCACCACGCCCAACTAATTTTTGTATTTTTAGTAGAGACAGGTTTTCACCATGCTGGCCAGGTTGGTCTCAAACTCCTGACCTCGGGTGATTCATCTGCTTTGGCCTCCCAAAGTGCTGGGATTACAGGTGTGAGCCACCACGCCCAGCCCAAAACTGCAATTTATAGTGCACTGAGCTGCAAAGCAAAGTGACAGAGCACCACTTACGATCTCTGTTCCAACAACTCGACTCTGCTGTTGGAGCCCAAAAGCAGACACAGGCACCATGTAACAGATGAACCTGGGTACGTTTCAATAAAACTCCATGTCTGCACACTGAAATTAGAATTTTAGATAACTTTAATGTGTCACAAAATAGTCTCCATTTTTTTTTTTTTTCGTGGTGGTTCACGCCTGTAATCCTGGCCCTTTGGGAGGCCAAGGCAGGTAGATGACTTAAGCCCAAGAGTTAGGGATGCCGTCTGGGCAACATCAGGAGACCCTATCTCTACAAAAAAATGTTTCAATTAGCTGAGTGTGGTGGTGTGCACCTGTAGTCCCTACCTTTTGGGAGGCTGAGGCAGGAGAATCGTTTGAGCCCAGGAGCTCACTACACTCCAGCCTGGACAAGAGAGAGACCATGTCTTGGAAAGAGAGATAGAGAGAGAGAGAGATGGAGGGAGAGGGAGAGAAATATAAAAACTTCAGGGCCGGGCGCGGTGGCTCAAGCCTGTAATCCCAGCACTTTGGGAGGCCGAGACGGGCGGATCACGAGGTCAGGAGATCGAGACCATCCTGGCTAACACGGTGAAACCCCGTCTCTACTAAAAAATACAAAAAACTAGCCGGGCGAGGTGGCGGCGCCTGTAGTCCCAGCTACTCGGGAGGCTGAGGCAGGAGAATGGCGTGAACCCGGGAGGCGGAGCTTGCAGTGAGCTGAGATCCGGCCACTGCACTCCAGCCTGGGTGACAGAGCGAGACTCCGTCTCAAAAAAAAAAAATAAAAAAAATAAAAAATAAAAAAAAAAAATAAAAACTTCAGAAAAACTTCAGTGATTCTTAGTAGGTTGAAAAAACAAACAAACAAAAAAAACTCCTCGGGAGGCTGAGGCTGGAGGATTACTCGAGCCCAGGAGGTTGAGGCTGCAGTGAGCTGTGATCCCACTACTGCACTCAGCCTGCATGACAGAATGAAACCCTGTCTCAATAAATAAATAAATAAATAAATAAATAAATAAATAAGGCCGGGCGCAGTGGCTCATATCTGTAATCCCAGCGCTTTGGGAGGCCGAGGTGGATGGATAATTTGAGGTCAGGAGTTCAAGACCAGCTTGACCTACATAGTGAAACCCTGTCTTTACTAAAATACAAAAATTAGCCGGGTGTGGTGGCAGGTGCCTGTAATCCCAGCTACTCAGGAGACTGAGGCAGGAAAATTGCTTGAACCCAGGAGGTGGAGATTGCAGTGAGCCGAGATCATGCCACTGCACTCCAGCCTGGGAGACACAGCAAGACTCCCTCTGAAAGAAAGAAAAGAAAGAAAGAAAGTGAGAAAGAGAGAGAGAAGGAAGGAAGGAAAGAAGGAAGGAAGGAAGGAAGGAAGGAAGGAAGGAAGGAAGGAAGGAAGGAAGGAAGGAAGGAAGGAAGGAAGGAAGGAAGGATTCTTGACTTGTGGGTTATACAAAAACAGGCAGGGTTCCACTCCTGACACTAGGTTTGTTATTCTTTCCCTCTGTTCAGGGTTATGCCACACAGGGAGTAGGAGGGGCATTGGTCCATGGTTATGTGTGCTCACAGATGACCACTGAGAAGGCCACCATGCCTGGTCGTCACAACTCTAGGCCCAGTAATTTGCTGAAACCTCTGCAATGCTGGGGACCCAGGCATCTTTGTGAGGCTGTCCACACCCTATCTGCCTGTGAGGCCTGGGCAGTCCATCTGGGGGTCTGGCTGCCTCTCCTGCATGCTGCTGGGAGGCTGGGCCTGACTGTCGTTGCTCTATGGCCACATCCCCAGCCACACTCTTCTTTTTCTTCTTTCAGCCAGAGGGAGCCCTGAATTGATGCAGAGGAGTTACTCTACCTTCCATCTGCTTCTGCATATCATCTTGTCTACTTACATGCCCCTCCTTCAGGATTTATAGAACAGTATGCATAATATGACCCCAACTGCATTCCAAAAAATAGATGTAGATGTAAGTTAGAGATGCAAAGAAACTTTTTGAGAGAGTTCACTATGCTTCTCTCTGGTGGTGACACAGTTCAAGGAGGTTCTATGGGGTGTCATGTTTACCTTTCTCTTTTATCCCTCTGATCATTGAAACGATGCTTTGTGTGTGTGAACATGTATTATTTTTATAATTAAAATAGAAAAATTAGGCCGGGCGCGGTGGCTCAAGCCTGTAATCCCAGCACTTTGGGAGGCCGAGATGGGCGGATCACGAGGTCAGGAGATCGAGACCATCCTGGCTAACACGGTGAAACCCCATCTCTACTAAGAAATACAAAAAATAGCCGGGCGAGGTGGCAGGGCCTGTAGTCCCAGCTACTCGGGAGGCTGAGGCCGGAGAATGGCGTGAACCTGGGAGGCGGAGCTTGCAGTGAGCTGAGATCCGGCCACTGCACTCCAGCCTGGGCTACAGAGCAAGACTCCGTCTCAAAAAAAAAAAAAAAAAAAAAAATAGAAAAATTAATTTCAATGGTACAAATGCTTGAAGTCAAAGTCGCCTGTTATAACTGCTGTCACTAATAGGGCAACTGTTTGAAAATGCTGCAGAAATATGAGAAATGTTCATGAAGTGACCCTGTGGAGGCTTCCGGTCACAGGATCATGTGAGTGCCATGATCACCCCAGGGGTGGAGCAGATGCTAAGTGTTCACCACACCCAATTCTCTTCCTGGACACATAGGAAGATGACATTTCCCAGGCCCTTTGCAGTTAAACTGAGGTCTAGTGACAGAGGTCTGGCCAATAAATATGGACAGTAGTGACATGCCCACCTCTAGGCCCTAGTCTTTTTTTTGTTCAAGGGTCTGAGTCTCGTTCTGTCACCCAGGCTGGAGTGCCGTGCTGTGATCATGACTCACTGCAGCCTCAACCTCCTGGGCTCAAACACCTCAGCCTCCATAATAGCTGACGTTATAGACATGAGCCAGTGTGCCTGGCTCAGGCCCTACCCTTAAAAGCATCCCACCTGATTCACCAGCCCCCTTCTCCTCTCTCTCTGTAAACTTGGAAACCACACATTCCAGATGGTATAATTTACAGCATGATGGAAAAAGCCAGCTCTCCATGGGAAGCTGGCCAGTCTTCATTGGAGTACATTTTTATCGCATGAAGCCAATGAGACTTGAACATTAGCAGAAGCAAATATTGTTTAACTCTGTGGTTTCCAAAGTGCGATCCTTTCAAAGTATCCATAAAGTCTACACTAGGTTCACAGCAATATTAAGAAGTTATTTGTCAGCCGGGCGTGGTGGCTCACACCTGTAATCTCAGCACTTTGGGAGGCCGAGGCAAATGGATCATGAGGTCAGGAGTTTGAGACCAGCCTGGCCAACATGGTGAAACCTAATCTTTACTAAAAATACAAAAATTACCTGGGTGATACATGCCTGTAACCCCAGCTACTGGGGAGGCTGAGGCAGGAGAATCGCTTGAACCCAGGAGGTAGAGGTTGCAGTGAGCTGAAATCTCACCACTGCACTCCAGCCTGGGTGAGGGAGCAAGATACCATCTCCAAAAAAAAAAAAAAAAAAAAAAGAGATATTATTTGTCTTTCATGAGTGTACAGTGGGATTTTCCAGAGGATACGTGACATGTGATTTTTTGTTTTGTTTTTATAGAGACAGAGGGGTCTTGTTTATGTTGCCCAGACTGGTCTTCCAACTCCTGGCCTCAAGTGATCCTCCCGTCTTGACCTCCCAAGTGCTGGGATTATAGGTGTGAGCCACTGCGCCTAGCTGTTTGTGATATGTGATGTTGAAACAGGTTGAGTGTAGAAGCAGATATGGGAATTAAACCAGAATATTAAACCAGACATTGAAGAGATTTGCAAAAAATACAAAACAATACCACTGTTTTCACCTTCGTTTTGGTTTGGAAAAATGTAGTTATTTTTCATTAAAAATATGTTGTGTTGGCTGGGCACAGTGGCTCATGCCTGTAATCTCAACACTGGGAGACTGAGATGGGAGGATCACTTGAGATCAGGAGTTTGAGACCAGACTGACCAACATAGTGAAACCCCATTTCTACTCACAATACAAAAATTAGCTGGGCGTGGTGGCACGCGCCTATAATCCCAGCTACTTGAGAGGCCGAAGCAGAAGAATTGCTTGTACCTGGGAGGTACACATCACAGTGAGCCGAGATCGCACCACTGCACTCCAGCCTGGGAAACGGAGCGAGACCCCTTCTCAAAAAAAAAAAGTTGTGTTAACATGTAATGGTTTTACGATATTATTTTAAATAAATTAATTAATAAATGTGTAAACATTTTCTCTGTTTTAATTTCTCACATGGTAGATATTAATGGTGTGAACCAAAAGGTGATTGAGGCATCTCAGTCGATTTAGAGGTTTATCTTGCCAAGGTTGAGGACACACCCAGGGAAAAAGAGACACAAGTCACAGTATGATCTGTGTCCTGTGCTTTTTCCAAAGAAGGAAGAGGTGGCAGGAGGGGAGGGAGGAAAGGGGAAAAAAGCGGGCAGGAGGGTAGGCAGGGCCGCAAGTGGTGACATTGTTGTGAGGCTCTGATTAGCAGCTCGGTGACTCTACATTTTATATGTGAAAAGGGATCGGGGGAGTCAATTATGCATTGTCTCGGGCTTAGTAGATCTACATTTTACATAACTAAGCCTGTGAAATTACAGCTGTCCGTTTGGGAAAGGAAGGCAGTTTTTGTGGTTCCCAAGCTTAACTTTCCCTTTGACATAATGAGTTTGGGGTCCCAAGATTTTATTTTTCTTTCATAATAGATATAACCAACATGAACAAAATTCTTTAGAATCCTAAAAAATACTGAAGAGTGAAAAGAGGTTATGAGACCAAAAGGTTTGAGATCCTTTGCTCTGTGACAGCTAGCCATCCTGGGACAGTCCATTACAATCTGGAAAACACACACACAGTACCTCAGTTATAGGAAATTCTCTCTCTCTCTCTTTTTTTTTCTTTTTTCTTTTTTTTTTTTTTTTTTTTTTGAGACGGAGTCTTGCTCTGTCGCCCAGGCTGGAGTGTAGTGGCCGGATCTCAGCTCACTGCAAGCTCCGCCTCCCGGGTTCACGCCATTCTCATGCTTCAGCCTCCCGAGTAGCTGGGACTACAGGCGCCCGCCAACTCGCCTGGCTAGTTTTTTGTATTTTTTTAGTAGAGACGAGGTTTCACCGTGTTAGCCAGGATGGTCTCGATCTCCTGACCTCGTGATCCGCCCGTCTTGGCCTCCCAAAGTGCTGGGATTACAGGCTTGAGCCACCGCGCTCGGCCTTTTTTTTTCTTTTGAGATGAAGTCTCGCTCCATCACCCAGGCTGGAGTGCAGTGGCGCAATCTTGGCTCACTGCAACCTCCGCCCCCTGCGTTCAAGCGAATCTCCCACCTCAGCCTCCTGAGTAGCTGAGATTACAGATGTGCACCACCACATCTAGCTAATTTTTGTATTTTTAGTAGAGACGGGGTTTCACCGTGTTGACCAGGCTGGTCTCGAACTCCTGACCTCAAGTAATCCTCTCACCTCGGCCTCCCAAAGTGCTGGGATTACAGGCGTGAGCACGGCACCTGGTCCCTTTTACTTTACATTTTCCATTACTGTCATTTTGCTCTACTTCCTGGAGATTTCTTCAACTCTATTTCCAACCCTTATATTGAGTTTCTCACTTCTGCTATCATAAGTTTCATTTTTCTTTTTTTTTTTTTTTTTTTTTTGAGACGGAGTCTCGCGCTGTGTCACCCAGGCTGGAGTGCAGTGGCGCGATCTCGGCTCACTGCAAGCTCCGCCTCCCAGGTTCAGGCCATTCTCCTGCCTCAGCCTCCGAGTAGCTGGGACTACAGGCGCCCGCCACCACGCCCGGCTAGTTTTTTGTATTTTTAGTAGAGACGGGGTTTCACCACGTTAGCCAGGATGGTCTCGATCTCCTGACCTCGTGATCCGCCCGCCTCGGCCTCCCAAAGTGCTGGGATTACAGGCTTGAGCCACCGCGCCCGGCCATAAGTTTCATTTTTCAAGAGCTTTAACATTGCTTTCTGGAATTTCTTTTCTTCCCCCCTTTTTTTCCTGAGGCATGCTGTTCTTGCTTTATGGATGTAATGTCTTCTCTAATATCTCTGAGAATATTAATGCAGAATGCACATTTCCTCTGATTTGTTATTGTTGCTTTCATCTCCGCTTACCACGTTACTTTCATTTCTCTGATAGCTGCTGATTATTGGTTGTCTCCTTATACAGAAGAGTCAGGCCCTAGAAAACTGATTGGCAGTAGGAGGCATTGAGTGGGGCTTGTCCACAGTTTCAGTGTTGTATAATCTGAGTGGTCATTTCCTTTAGAACCTCCTTTCCCACTCTGTTTGATGTCAATGTCAATGTGTTTATTATTTTCTCTTGAGGTCTCTGCCAGTCTCCTGCCTGCAGGTATACTCTGGCTGTAAGCATTCTAGATCCTTCCTAAAGAAGAAGCGCGGTGCTTACATATTCAGTATATAAACTTATCTGTAATCATTCTGCTTTTCAGATGATAGTCTGACTCTTAACTGCCTGGTGTTCCCCAGTCTAGAGACACTCTCTTCTCTATCATCTGCTGGTATGGGAGAAGGGCAGCACCATTTGGATTGAGTTGAGGAAGGGATATGGGGTTCAGCCACTTCTTCTTTCTTTAAAGTAGTTTTTTTAAACTGTGGTTTTAAAAAACATAACAGGGCCGGGCGCGGTGGCTCACGCCTGTAATCCCAGCACTTTGCGAGTCCGAGGCGGGTGGATCATGAGGTCAGGAGACCGAGACCGTCCTGGCTAACACGTTGAAACCGCGACCGTCCTGGCTAACACGCTGAAACCGCGTCTCTACTAAAAATACAAAAAATTAGCCGGCTGTGTTGGCGGGCGCCTGTAGTCCCAGCTACTCGGGAGGCTGAGGCGGGAGAACGGCGTGAACCCGGGAGGCGGAGCTTGCAGTGAGCCGAGATTGCGCCACTGCACTCTAGCCTGGGCGACAGAGCAAGACTCCGTCACAAAAACAAAACAAAACAAAACAAAACTTACCATTTAACCATTTTTAGGCATATGTCAGTAGCATTAAGTACATTTATAATGTTGTACACCCATCGCCACTATCTACTTCCAGACCTTAAGATGGAGTCTCCTTCTGTTGCCCAGGCTGGAGTGCAATGGCACAAACTCCAATGGTACAATCTCGGCTCTATGCAACCTTCATCTCCCAGGTTCAAGCAGTTCTCCTGCCCCAGTCTCCCAAGTAGCTGGGATTACAGGTGCCCACCACCAGGCCTGGCTAATTTTTGTATTTTTAGTAGAGACGGGATTTCACCATGTTGGCCAGGCTGGTCTCAAACTCCTGACCTCAAGTGATCTGCCTACCTTGGCCTCCCAAAGTGCTGGGATTAAAGACATGAGTCACTGTCCGCAGTCCTTTTTTTTTTTTTAAGACAGGATTTCTAATGCCTGGTGTAGTGGCTCATGCCTGTAATTCCAGCACTTTGGGAGGCTGAGGCGGGCAGATTAAGAGCTCAGGAGTTCAAGACCAGCCTGGCCAACATGGTGAAACTCCGTCTCTACTAAAACTACAAAAATTAGCCAGGTGTGGTGGTGGGTGCCTGTAATCCCAGCTACTCAGGAGGCTGAGGCAGGAGAACTGCTTGAACCTGGGAGGCAGAGGCTGCAGTGAGCCGAGAAAGATCATGCCACTGCACTTCAGCTTGGGTGACAAAGTGAGACTCCATCTCAAAAAAAAAAAAAAAGACAGGATCTCGTTCTGTCACCCTGGCTGGAGTGCAGTGGCACTATCATGGCTCACTGCAGCCTTGACCTTCTGGATTCACACGATCCCCCTACCTCAGCCTCCCAAGTAGCTGGGACCACAGGCTCACGCCACCATGCCTGGTTAATTTTTTTTTTTTTTTTTTTTTTTAGGAAATGGTGTCTCAATATGTTGCTCAGGCTGCTCTCAAACTCCTGGCCTCAAGCAATGCTTGGATGCTCCCACCTCAGCCTCTCAAAGTGCTGGGATTACAGGCATGAGCCACCATGCCCAGCCAGTCCTCAACTTTTTGACCAACTGTTCTCTCCAAAAGGATGGCAGATGGCCAAGCAGACAGTGTCTCACACCTGTAATCCCAGCACTTTGGGAGGTTGAGATGGGAAGATCACTTGAGGTTGAGAGTTCAAGACCAAGACCAGCCTGGCCAACATGGCGAAACCATCTCAAAACAGCAAGACTCCATCTCAAGACGACAAAAACAAAAAAGAAGTCTAGTAGTCTTAAATTATTTTAGTGAATTATTTTACTTAAACATCCTCCACCTTTTTTTTCTTTTTTTTCTTTTTTTTTTTTTTTTGAGATGGTGTCTCACTCTGTTTGTTGCTCAGGCTGGAGTGCAGAGGCATGATCTCAGCTCACTACAAGCTCTGCCGCCTAAGTTCACGCCATTCTCCTGCCTCAGCCTCCTGAGTAGCTGCAACTACAGGCCCCAGCCACCATACCCGGCTATCTTGGCTCACTGCAAGGTCTGCCTCCCGGGTTCACGCCTTTCTCCTGCCTCAGCCTCCCAAGCAGCTGGGACTACAGGCGCCCTCCACCACGCCTGGCTAATTTTTTGTATCTTTATTAGAGACCGGGTTTCACCGTGTTAGCCATGATGGTCTCGATCTTCTGATCTCATGATCTGCCTGCCTCGGCCTCCCAAACTACTGGGATTACAGGCGAGAGCCACCGTGCCTGGCCCATACCTGGCTAGTTTTTTGTATTTTTAGTAGAGACAGGGTTTCACCGTGTTAGCCAGGATGGTCTCAATCTCCTGACCTCGTGATCTGCCCGCCTCGGCCTCCCAAAGTGCTGGGATTACAGGCGTGAGCTACAGCACCCGGCCAAAGGAAAAATCATGTGCAGAATAATATTTTGTGATATGTGAAAATTATCTAAAACTCAAATTTCAGTGTGCAGAAATAAAGTTTTTTTGTTTGTTTGTTTTTGAGACGGAGTCTCTGTCGCCCTGGCTGGAGTGCAGTGGCGCGATCTCAGCTCACTGCAAGCTCCTCCTCCTGGGTTCACGCCATTCTCCTGCCTCAGCCTCCCAAGGAGCTGGGACTACAGGTGCCCGCCACCACACCTGGCTAATTTTCTTTTCTTTTCTTTTCTTTTTTTTTTTTTGTATTTTTACTAGAGACGGAGTTTCACTGTGTTAGCCAGGATGGTCTTGATCTTCTGACCTCATGATCCGCCCACCTTGGCCTCCCAAAGTGCTGGGATTACAGGCATGAGCCACCGCACCCAGTTAGACAGCGAGAAATAAAGTTTTATTGTAACAGAGCCAGGCTCACTTGTTTATGTATCCTCTATGTCTTCTTTGGTTCTATAAATGCAGAGTTGAATAATTGGGACAGAGATCATGAGTGGTGCTCTCACCACTTCCCACTGCTGCTAAGTGCATTAAAATTACTCTTTTGGGGGTGGGCATGTTGGCTCATGCCTGTAATTCCAGCACTCTGAAAGGCTGAGGTGGGTGGATCACTTGAGGTCGGGAGTGGTGACACAGCCAGACTCCGTCTCAAGTAAAGGAAAAAAGAAAAAAAAGACTGGGCGCCGTGGCTCATGCCTGTAATCCCAGCACTTTGGGAGGCTGAGGTGGGCGGATCATGAGGTCAGGAGATGGAGACCATCCTGGCTAATACAGTGAAACCCCATCTCTACTAAAAACACACAAAAAATAGCCCGGCATGGTGGCAGGCACCTGTAGTCCCAGCTACTCGGGAGGCTAAGGCAAGAGAATGGCGTGAACCTGGGAGGCGGAGCTTGCAGTGAGCAGAGATCGCATCACTGCACTCCAACCTGGGCGACAGAGCGAGACTCTGTATCAAAAAAAAAAAAAAAGTTCTTGGCTGGGCACAGTGGCTCACACCTGTAATCCCAGCACTTTGGGAGGCAGGAGGGTTGCTTGAGAGACCAGCCTAAGACCCTTATCTCTATTGAAAAATTTAAAAATTAGCCTGGTGTGGTGGCTCACACCTGTAGAACCAACTACTTGGGAGGCTGAGGTGGAAGGATTACCTGAACCCAGGCGACTGAGTCTGCAGTGAGCCGTGATCACACTACTACACTAGCCTGGGTGACAGAGTGAGATCCTGTCTCAAAGAAAACAAAACAAAACAAAACAAAAAAAGCCAACATTCTTAGCTCAGGAGCTGCACAAAAACTAGAAGTGGGCTAGATTTGGCTATGAGCCAATCCCTCTACCCCAGACTATTGGCAAAGATCAAGAGGCCGAGCACGGTGGCTCAAGCCTGTAATCCCAGCACTTTGGGAGGCCGAGACGGGCGGATCACGAGGTCAGGAGATCGAGACCATCCTGGCTAACCCGGTGAAACCCCGTCTCTACTAAAAAATACAAAACACTAGCCAGGCGAGGTGGCGGGCGCCTGTAGTCCCAGTTACTTGGGAGGCTGAGGCAGGAGAATGGCGTAAACCCGGGAGGCGGAGCTTGCAGTGAACTGAGATCCGGCCACTGCACTCCAGCCCGGGCAACAGAGCGAGACTCCATCTCAAAAAAAAAAAAAAAAAAAAAAAGATCAAGAAGTATGATAGCCGAGGAGAAACACTTGAACTCCTCTTGGTGGAATGTCACTGGCACAACAAGGAGTGGGAGTGGACAGTGGGTGGCATGGCTCAACACAGCTGAAGCAGTGTCCACTCCCTCACCACATCCAGAACAGTGGCAAGACCTCAGTGGGGAGCGAGTACGAAGTGTACCCAGCAAGGCTGAACCCTAAGAATTAGGCACCAGTTGACTGGGGGCAGTGGCTCACGCCTATAATCCCAGCACTTTGGGAGGCTGAGGCAGGCAGATGGTGAGGTCAGGAGATGGAGACCATCCTGGCCAATATGGTGAAACCCCATCTCTATTAAAAATACAAAAATTAGATGGGTGTGGTGGTGCATGCCTGTAGTCCCCGCTACTCAGGAGGCTGAGGCAGGAGAATTGCTTGAACCGAGGAGGCGGAGATTGCAGTAAGCCTGGCAACAGAGTGAGACTCCATTTGCACTCCAGCCTGGCAACAGAGTGAGATTCCATTTCAAAAAATAAATAAATAAGAAAAAGAATTAGGCATCAGTCTTGACTAAGGTCCTTGAGTCCTATCTGAGCTGCCCCTTCTAGGGCCTTGTGAGTGTGGAGAGTGACAGACCCTCAGTGGTAGGCCAAAAAGGACACAAGGCCAAAGCTCTGCTCCAAGCAAGACCCGGGTCGTTTCTCAGCCAGGGGAGGGAAGGGGACCCCAACAGGGTCATGCACAGGGTAATGACGATTTGATCAACAGTGGACTGCATATATGACAGTGGTCGCATAAGATCATAATACTGTATTATGAACCTTCTCTATGTTTAGATGTTTACATGAACAGATATTAGCTGTTGTGGTACAACTGCCTACAGTATTCAGCACAGTAACATGCTGTGCAGGTTTGTAGCCTAGGCGTGTATAAGTTGTATAAGTACAGTCTGTGATGTTCACACAATGATAAAATAGAACTTATTTCTCAGAACGTGTTACCATTGTTAAGTGCTGCATGACTGTAATCACTTGACAGAAGGGAATTCAGATTCAGATTGATGTTTCTTGCACAAAGGTGGTA
The DNA here is from genome assembly GCF_003255815.1 of Theropithecus gelada. Taxonomy (NCBI): domain Eukaryota; kingdom Metazoa; phylum Chordata; class Mammalia; order Primates; family Cercopithecidae; genus Theropithecus; species Theropithecus gelada. The sequence continues at coordinate 25,300,771 of NC_037688.1, forward strand.
TTTGGAACAATTATTATTTTTTTTTTTTTTT